>NW_021940750.1:36214669-36292646 GCF_001715985.3 Manacus vitellinus | reverse complement strand
AGAGAGAGAAGAGAGAGAGTGAGGAGAGGGAGAGAGAGAAAAGAGAGAGAGAAGAGAGAGAGTGAGGAGAGGGAGAGAGAGAAAAGAGAGAGAGAAGAGAGAGAGAAGAGAGAGAGAGAAGAGAGAGAGGAGAGAGAGTAGGACAGAGAGAGAGAGACAGAGGGAGACAGTAACAGAGAGAGACAGAGAGAGACAGAGACGGAGAGAGACGAGAGATCATTATGATGAGACACATTTTGGAAATGGGCATGACCTGGCTGTCTCAGCATAACACCATCAATGCTCTTCATTGTCGTGGTCTTGATGGCAGTGTAAAATATGGTTGCAGGTTAGCCTGATCCCACCATTCCTTTTAATGCTGTCTGTCTCAAGGGGTGGCAAGTCAGCTCTTCTTGTGAGGTACCTGTCACTTGCTGGGTTGTGAGCTGGTAAGTTCTTTCACTACCCACGCAATGACCTCTTCATGTTCTAGAGGGGGCAGCTGTGTATTGTCCTGTTGACCTTTTGAGAGGAAAGTCCTCACAAAGCACAACCTCGTGAAAGCTTTGGTAGCCTCTGTGCTAGTCTAGTTCTAATTCTTAATTGGGAGTCATCACAGTCAGATAAGAGTACAGCCTCACACTTAGCCCTAGCTGTGTTACTGTCTTGGAGCTTATAAAGGACCTGCCTTGAAATTGGCTTTCTGGACTTGCCTGGTTCGACCCTGGATAAGTCAGATACCAGTGGAGAAGGGTTGTCATGCACATTTGAGCTCCAAGGAACTTTGTTAATTGCACACAAAGTGTTTGAGGCGTGTGCTTTTCTTAGCTGAGTCTAATTTTGAACAATAGATATTCACTTCATAATTGACAGCCAGTTCAGACCATCTCAAACTAGCCAAAAGAAGTTGTTCTCTGTGACTTCTCACCAAATTTGGAGAGCATTTGAATTAAAATTCCTCATTCTACTAATTGGAATGAATGTGCTTTGCTTTTTATTTTTCTTCATACCCAAGTTCTTAACAGATGCCTGTCAGTCATAACATTTGAACACATCCCAGCAGGAAGCACAGCAATACAGAGTCTAAGAGGGAGCTACTTTTCCCTCTCTCCATTATACTGTAATTGCATCCTGGAAGATGGAGTTCCACGGAGCTCTTTGCCAGTTTGCATTGATTTGCTGGCAGCTGCTTTTTTAGAAAGGCAGGCTATGAGTCGAGTGTCTGAAGGTGTGGAGTTCTCTGATCACTTTTTCACTGTGTCTAGGTGGGAGTCCCCTGTCTTGTGGTAGTTGTTGGGAGAAACTGTTTTCATAAGTATTTTCCTTGTAGCGGACAGGAGAAAAACCAAATAAGAAGCTGAAGAGAGTGCAAGGAAGAAAGCTGAGCACAGAGCAAACCCTGACAGTCCAGATCTCTCTTCAGATTTTTGTTTAAAGAAGCTGAGAAAGGTGAAGTCTGGGACTTCTGACACTGATCAAAGGATAAGAAAACAGTCTCACCTGAAAAGGTTGATGTGCCAGCAGTGCAGCAGCAAACTGGAAGATGTAGCTGAGAAATGCAAGACAAAGAAAAGGCACTGCAAGGAATACTGAGCTTGTGATCCTGACACATACTGTGTCTGGGGAAGCTCAGCTTCTTTTGTTCCAGAAATTGCCTTTAAATGCTTGGTAGTAAGTTGAGAAAAACAGCATCTGATAAGTATCTTGGGCATAAACCAGGCACTGCTGGCCCTTGCTGTCCCTGACCAGCTTCTTCCTGGGGTTCCCCCAGTGCTGCCCGTGGCCCTGGGCCCCATCTTGAACTCCAGGGATGTCAGTCCCTACCCCAGGGACTGTGCAGCAGTGCTGTTCTCCAGCTCCCCACAGCCTTGGGCCCTGTAGAGCCAGGCCCATGTCCTGCCTGGCCTCAGCCCATCCCTGTGGCCCTCCTGGGCCATCCCAGGGCTTTATTTGACCTTGTTCCCCTTGCTGGGCCTGTCCCTGACCCCCACATGCAGGCTGACATCCTGCCTGGCCTCAACCCATCCCTGAACCCAGGGAGGTGCTCAGTGCCCTCCGCTTGGCCTGTCCTGCTGCAGAGTTCAGAGTCGCATCTCTAGTGAAAATTTAAATTCAAATTATTTTTCAGAAGCTTTTGTCTAGTTTTAACTTTGCATGCATCTTGCCCATCCAGCTGCCTGTTTTTACAAAACCAGCAGAAACTTTGTAGTTTTGAGACTGCTGTCCCCCTCTCAGGTTTGTCTGAAACTGGCAGAGATAGCAGAGGCGTGCAGGGCTGCTGCGTGTGCTGTTTTCCTGTCTTGAAACAGGTTTACTGTTTGCTGGTTGTTTGCTCCGAATTTCTATTTGTTTTGATGGCTTTTGATTTAAAAATATGTTATAAACTAAATTAAATGTGCATATTTTTTCTTTAAATGCTAGGCAGGCATTTATTATTCGAGATTTACAATAACCTGTGTGCATTAAAGTCTTTTAAGTTACTGTTACTTAGTGACTAAGCCTGGAGGTTTTAGGGCAGTGACAAATACACAGACATGGTCATAAAAATGGAAGACTGCAGGCAGCACTGAAACTGCAGCACCAAGTCAGGATGATGTAGAGCTTATGGCTCTTGTACAGCAAACATGCATTAAGGCTCTCCATCTGCAAGTCTACATGAGTTTGCAGTACACTAATTTGAGGCTGATGGGAAGACTGTTGCTTGTGGGAAATTATCTGATTGCTTTTGCAGCTAGGGAGAAAGGGAACTTGTAAACTTAAAGCATTTGTTAAAATTTTTAGTGCAGGAGTAGGCTGCTTCAAATAGTTTTTGTTGCAAGTAAATTATAAGCAACTTATTGCAGTGGCCCATTTGCACTGCCATAAATGCTGAATGTGTACTCTTAGTTTGCAGCGTCCCTTGACATGTTTAATGCACCTTTTTATTTAGTAAAGCTGTGTTTCGCATGTGCCTGTGGAAATTTACTGAAATATTTTATGTACTATTTTATCTGTAAAAACTCCTTCATGCTTTTTCATCGAGGCGCTCGAGCTGCATTGACCTCGAGGGCAGAACTTGATGGGAGTTTGCCTTGATCTGAGTATTTCAGTCTTTTGGGGTTTGTGGAAAGGGAAAGTTATGGTCAGCAAACCGGAAAGAAGAGGAGGACTAAATACAGGGAGGAAAAAGCTTGCATAAAATTTGAGCTTAGCTTACTAGTCATTCATCTTCTATGCCTTTTTGTCCTCTAGAACCTTGTTAGATGGACAGTTACTGTCACAGGGGGTGCTTGTGAGACAGTTGGGGAAGAGGATGAACTCAGATTCTGTGCTTTTGTCTACTCAGTTGTTATCTACAATAAAGGATTCTTTTGTATTTTTTAATACTACAAAAGTGGAAGGAGTAAGGGTTATGTTTTTGATTGGTAGTTGTTAATTGGTTTTGGTGTAAAATGTATTGATAGACCAAGTCCTGACATTAAATGTGCATTACAGTGCAGCCTCCAGAAGTCCTGGAGTGGGTTCTGCCAGTAATACAGATGCTGAACTTGAAATGAAAATGCTGGGTACTGAAAAGGGAAAATTAAAATTAATACCAGCAAAATTCCTCCTATTTGTGGCCCAGATTTCTAGAGATGACACTAATTCATGGTTAATTTTGAGTTATGCAGAGTAATTTGCAATGCAGAAAAAGGAAGTATAGATGTGCTGGATTTGCAGACTTTTTGAAAGATATCTAGAAGAGTATTTGCCTGTTTTACTCTGTGCTAGGTTCTCTCATTGCAAAACTAATTCATAATCATGCTGTGTTGGCAAGGAAGAGGGGAACTTGCATCTAAAATAATTATCTGCTGTTATAGTGAGATGAACTGAATCAATCTGGCTTTTGTCCCCAAATCCTCCAGGTGGCAGTCGTGTACCAGAGTTAATATGAGGGTTTTTCTGGCATTGAGTCTTTCCTTACTGTCCTTGGGATGGCAACAACTGCTTGCCGAAGTGCCGCAGAGGGTTCTGCTGTCAGCTGTGGCAGTGCAGTTGAGCACGTAACTTGGACCCAGACTGGTTTCATAGACTTGTGCAGCCCTAAACTGGGATGTGGTGGACACAACAGTATATTTATCTCTTCAGTTGTTAGTTAGGAAAATAAGCCCTTGAAAACAAGCTGTGATGGAGCAGATTTAGTTTGTCTGTGTAAGCTTATGTGGCAGTGCCTGCAGACCTGTTAACTTCCCTGTAAAAATGGTTGAGAAAAAAATTATTTCAGTTACAAACTTCCGTGGTTTTGTGCATTCAGAAATCTTTAATCACATCATTTTGCCATTATATATTATATGAATTATAATGGGACATTTAGTTACTCTCCTTTTGATTTTTATGGTCTAACTTAAGTAGGAAGCTCTTTGATTTTTTTATATTAGATTATCTAGTCTTCCCTCATTATGAAACCATTGTGATCCAGTCTGCCTTCTTTACCAGACCGAGACTTTATGCTGGGTCTGTAAATAACATGGATTTGAAATGGAAGTTTTCCCCCTGCCTTGTACCGATGAAGAAACTGGTGGTTTTTGGATTCAGTTTTATGGGGAAGGATTTTGGTAGGATTGGTCCTATCAGGTAGCAGAGACTCTTCAGTTCAGGTGGCAGGCTGCTTCATTCCCTGTCTTCACTTGCTCATTTATGTAGAGGAAACAAAATCCATAATGCTGGGACTGTATCTCTTTCTTCTCCAGGTGTTGAATCTGAAACTCCTCATGTCACTACCTGACAGAAAAGTGCCCTGTAAGCTGCAGTTGTCTGAGTGGCTGCTCTTTGCCTCTGCTGTATGGAGGGATGTGATAAGTGCTCTTCCTGTTATGTGTTGTCTTCTTGTTGCTGTTAAAGGTTACCACAGACTTCAAGCTTTGCTTGCACCTTTTACAGCTTGAGGAGCATTTTTGTAGAGAAGCAAAGTGCTGTGACTTCCTTTTTTAGGGAGTTGGTGGAGCAAAACAGAAATGGCCAAGGTGCCTGTGCTGTGAGGAGCAGCTTGAGGATGGCTGCTCTTGGCTGATGGAGGGACAGTCCCTGTGGAATCATAGAACCTTTTAAGTCAGGAACCTTTAAGATTATCAAATCCCACTGTTAACCCAACACTGCCAAGTAGTTCAGCTCTTATGTAATGGGGGTTGTGGGCTGGGTCTGGACCTGTTTAGGCTTTGACCAAGTATCATCAAGTTCCCAGGTATATGATCTGCATCTTCAATTCCCTTCTTCTGTTGTTGTTGGGGCGCTGTAGCCCACTGAGAGGACCACAAAAAAATGGAGTAGCTGTACTTATGAGCTGCCTAACACATCTCTCCACACCTTCTGTTGTCTAGAATTTCATGTAAATGTCCAAAGCTAACTAGAAGAGAAGTGGAGGCTTCAGTTATGCAAAGCTACAAATCTGAGTTGAGTTTCTAAAAATAATCAGTAGGTGACAATGTACCTCAGTAGATGACAATGTACCTCACAAAGGAGGGTATTTGGGTTGGCTTAGGGAAATGTTAGCATTAATGTTGACGATTTGGCAGGCAGTACTTGAAGACACCAAGTACTTCTCGGCCATATTTTTATATGTCTTGAAAGCTGAATGTGAAAACCCAAAAGCCTGTTAAATTCGCTTTTGAAGCTGTAGAGGGAAAAATGGAAAAGGTCAAGAAATGTAAAAATTGCAGTTAATCTGGGATGTTAATTTGGTTGTGCCTAATGATTGCTGTTCCTTTTCTTTGTACTTTTTAAATTACTAGCTTTGTAGGGATTTTTGTCTTTAAATGAATTTGATAATTTCAGTTTTATTTTTTAAAGAGTTTATCTTTTTATTACCCAACTGAACAGTTATGTTAATGAGTTTGATTTGCATTCTGCTTGTAAGATTAAAGTTGATGGTGAGACTACATAGTTAACTAATGGCAACATTAGTTTGCAGTTCTGAGAGTTTAAGTGCTCAACAGGCTAGTTTTCTGTCAGTTTTCAAAGCCAACTGCTAATTAGAGATGTTCAATCTTTCCAGTTAACTCACTGAGAAATGGCCACATGAATTCTGATAGCAGAATATGTCTTTCAGATAGCTCTGCTGGTATCTGCTGCAGTCTCTATTGCTTGGAAAGAAATGCCTTTTATGTCTGATGGTATAGCTTGATGTCTAATGAAAAAGAATCTTAAAAAACAAAATTGCTGAAGTCTCAGCTTAATTTCAGTTTGTATTCTTCGTGGAGTTTAGCTTCTGAGTAAGCTAAATCATTTAGTTATTAGTATTGTTTATCACCACCATAGGATTGTTTTTGTGCAAGCTTTTTAGTAGTAACAGGGAAACCTGTAAAAGAGCTGTTTTGCCTGCGACAGTCCAAAGCAGTCCAGTATTGTGGTGTCTTCAAAGATAGAGGGGATTGGAAAGTGGAGCTCTCGTGCAGAACAGGGAGCAATGGTGCCTTTGAAACAAGCGCTGCCTCCAGCCTGCCCTGTTTGCTCCTGCTCTTCTCCTGCAGTCAGAGTGCTGTACTGATGCTCGAGTGTGTGCTCTCCTGCTCCAAATCAGACTAGTGAGGAAGCCTGTGGTAAAGCAAACCTTAAAAGAACAAAAACAGGGAGAGTGGGAGGCAGAATTTCTGAAGAAAATGAACATAAAACTATTGCCACCATTGATGGTTTTTTTTTTCCAGGCGAACCATTCTTACTAAATGTACACCAGAAATGTGTGTGCTGTGGTGGTTTGGTAACCTCTCTCTGTTTTGCCTCATCAATCTGTTTTCAAGTTTTTGTGGAAATAGGAAGCTGTACCTGTAGAGAATGCCAAGGAGATGTTGCTGTCTGTAACAGTCAAATACAGAGTTGGGAGAGTTACCTCTGTACCCAGTGAGGAGGTCACTGTTGAATGTTTTACGCTTCTAATTAGGGTGTTGAACTGAAGTACTTATCTGTGGGGCATTTGGGTGAAAGTTATTGTTTGTTGAAAGGATCTGTTAATGAAGTGAAAGTGAAGTTAGTTTCTCATGTGGAAACCTAATTTAAAGGTTGTATGGAAAAATAAGCTTTGAAGGCTGATAGACAGTAATTCTTGAGGAATGTTAGCTTTTCTGTTCTGGTTTTTCTTTCCTCAATATAGACGTACATTAAGTGTAACTGAGAGGAGACCAGAGCTAAAAAGTATCTTATTCAGGTGGGTAGGAGAAATGTCCTGAACCGTTGTCAAACGCCAGTTCATTCCTCTCTATGTGTCTGTCAAAAAGCCTTCCTAGTTTATTCTGAAGAGCTGGTGTAAGAGGATAAAACAGCTACAAGAAGTTGAGGAAAAGCTGTAGGCATCATAGGCAACAAGATGACTTTTTTCTCTATCCTGAAGAGCAGACTACTTGAATTAAGTAGAAGTCCAATTACTAACAAATTGCTTGTTTTCTGTCCTGTGCAATTTAGCTTTTTGGTCACACTTGCTGTTAAGCTGATAGGTTCGAATATCCTGCTTGAAGTAGCCTGATTGTTTTTTAAAAAACTTTCCTGCTTTAGTGGAGACTATTTCTGTCCTGGGTAGTTTAATTCCATGTTCTGCAAGATTGGTTTGCATGAGTAGTTCCATTGACTCCCAGCAGACTCTGCATTCAGGCTGCTCAGCATTGGCACGGATGCATAAACCAGCCTCTAGTTTATGCTAATTTACAACTCAGACATCTTTTAGTCTCCAACCTTTCAGGGTGTAAAAGTAGCAGTTCCAGACTTGCAGTTTTTGTAGCCTAAGTGTTGCTCTGTGTGCCTAATGACAAACTGAAGTTATTTTAGAGTAAGTGCTATTTCTGCAGTAGCCAACACAGTTGTTGTTGAATGCTAAACAGGTTTTATGTTCTGTAGTGCCAGTAATTAGCTATTAAAACTCTACACTGAATATTCTTCAGACAAAATATATTAACTAAGTAGTTTTTCACCATTTACTTTGAGAAATATTTTACAGTGTTGATTTTCTTATTCTACCTAAAATAGGCATCGAGAGATTTTTGTACTTCCTTTGGAGCTGAGATTGGGAGGACTTACGGAGCCATGTGGTTCTTACAGTATCCCAAGGAAGAAATAATTTGCACAGCATTGGTGCTTGAGGTCTTAAGTCCTTTAAGCCTTCCTTAATGTAATTTGACATGTTGTAGATTATACAGATACTGCATATAGTGGCACAATAAGTTTTATTTTAATTAAGTTGTTGCCTTTGACATGTCTGGTGTTTGTTTTTTTTCCCCTAATAGGTGCAGGCAAAACACCGACTTTGGGAGGAGGATTCCATGCCAATCTGGGAAAGGAGTCACGTGCACAAACTCTGCAGAATGGTACTAGCAAGTTTTAGTCTTATTGATATTACCTTTTTTCTTGTTAATATGATTGATTACAATTAATTTTTAGTTTTGAAAGTGACCTTAAAACCTTGGCAGGCCTCTCGTTCAGTGGACAAGTCTGCCTGGTGCTGATTTTACATCGTGCTCTCATTTGGCTGCTCCACCTGATTGATGAGGTCAGGTAGCTGGCTGACAAAGGGTAATGGCACCTGACAATACTACCACAGTTTAAAAGGTCTTTTTCAAGGTTGACATGCCCATTGCACCTTCTTATTGTCTGTTAAACCTGTTGTGGCCTTTTATTTTGTCAGTTTTCGGGGTTCTTGAAATGCTTTACACATTTTTTTTTTAAGTATAATTCTTCCAATGTTTTTGGTTTTAAGCAGTACAACTGTGAGATAATGCATATATTTATGCACACTTCATAATAATCAGGTGCTTAATATGTGATTGTTGAACAGAGAGGGGAAAAATGGAAAAAAGGTTTCAGTGCACAGACGATATTTAAATAAATATTCTCATTACATGCTTTACGTTTTAATTGAGATCTACATAATCTACACTCTTTAAAGAGAGCTAATAAAACCAGCTTTTATTCCAGAAGCAGAACGGTCTTCCAGTTTCAATTGCTGTTACTCATATCAAGGGACAGGAGTTGTCATTTTTTGGCTAATTAATACTCCTGTCTCATGTCTCTTGGAGATGACAGCTGATGGACTGTCATAGCAAAGTCTCAGAAGCTGACAGGTAATTAACCAGGGATGTAGATGGGTTTTACTGATAAGGTACTCATTTGGGGGGGATATTTTAGAAAAAGATATTTTCCTAAATTAGTCTCACACTTGCAGCTCAAACACAGAGAATCTTAACTGCTGTTATGCTTGCACAGGTATAAAAAATAAGATTGATATTATATCTCCATAGGCATAGACAGGTTAAGATTGATCTTTGTTATTGAATTTCTAGTCAGATTGCTTTACTCAGCTTTATTCAGCTGATTTAGATACAGATTGTTTTATATACAGAATGTTTTATTCAGCTGTTTGTAGTGAAGACT
The DNA here is from genome assembly GCF_001715985.3 of Manacus vitellinus. Lineage (NCBI taxonomy): Eukaryota > Metazoa > Chordata > Aves > Passeriformes > Pipridae > Manacus > Manacus vitellinus. Next base: position 36,283,298 of record NW_021940750.1, on the reverse strand, counting down.
ATTGAGCCCTGTTTGTTTGGCAGAGTAAAGCCTGCACTTTAGGTGAGCTAGTTTCAGTGTCAGGCCCGAAGTTACTATCTCATGAGTTTTAAAAATGCCTGTATAATGTGTGACCTATATAAGTAGTGGAATAAAACCACTAAAATACCTTTTACAGTTAGCGAAGTTTGGCTTTCAATTTAGGCACTTTAATCAAAACTGTGATTTTGCACAGGCATTTTAAAAATAAGTTGGCTTTTTGTGGATAAGGACTGCCCAGTTGTCTTTAATTGTAGAAGAGTAAAATGCTGATGGAAGAAAATCTGTCTTCATGCTTCTCAGAGTGTTTGAATCCTTCAAAAGCCCTTTTGGTTATGCTGAAAGGTAATCACAAGTAAAGACAGTGTAGGCGTTTTTCTGGAATCTAAACACAGCTCCTTTCCTGGATGAGTGTTTGCTGGGGAATATGTCTGAGCATCTTCCTTCCCCACAGCTTTTGTGTGTGGGGCCTCCCTGATCACACACAGTGATTCTGACTTGGCTGAAGTATATCAGCATCATATACAAGAAATTATACTTGCTTTAAATGAACTTATCTCCCAAACAGTTTTGAAACAGGAAAATAATTTCTCTTTTCACTTATACCTCTCTGAGGCTCTTTGCAGGTTTTCTTCTCTTTCTTTTTTTTTTTTTTTTTTGTGCCTATCCTTTATATAAGGAGCAAGTATTTGGTCTTTGATTTCTGTAGTCAACCTACATTTGTCATGCTGCCAATCTGTCTCTGGGAAAGTTCTTTTCAGTGAGCTAAGTGATGTTCTTGCTTAGTCCCAGGCATGACAACAGCAACTGATATTTCAGGTAGAGCAATTGGTGTTTGAAAGGCTTTTCTTTCTGCTGCTGTATAATGAGCTGGTTGTGTGCTGCTTTTAATCACACTTTTAGCTTTACATAGCTTTTAATTGCAAATTGAGCTATGGCAGTGAGCTTAGAAAATCTCACCCTGTCACTGTGTGCCCATAATCATGTTGTTTTTTTTTTTTGGGGGGGGGGATGAAATTATGTTAATATCCATTGTGGTTAGACTTCAAAGTGTAGCAAGGTAAATGAACTTACTGTATGTATCTTAGAGGAAAGGTATGGAGTTCTTCATTGAAACTGAAGTGCGCTGATAGCTGACTGTACTAAAAATGAGCAGTTATCCTTGGATGGCTATGATGGCAGATCAGAAAAAATTTATTTATTTGCGGGTGCCACAATGTTGGCATTTCCAGAGTTAACTGAGCTGCAGAAGCACTGCTGAAATTAGCTCCTGTTGGGATGCTGGTGCAGCACAGAGAGCACCTTCAGTTCCTGCCACTCGCTCACGGCTCCTGCGTCAAGGCTGCCGCTGCCTTCCAGGGGTGTGAGCACACGGTTTTCTCCTGTAGGTTTTCTCCTGTATGCTGCTCCATGCAGGCCATGGCCAAAGGGAAGAGCCAGGCTCTGGGAAGCAGGGGTGGTTGGCGGATGGAAGTCATCCCCAGAGCATTCGAGAGCAGCTGAGAGCGTGTGTGTGGTCTGAGAGCGCTGGCGGGTCTCGCTCTGCGCCTGCTCTGCCTGCCAGCAACCTGCAGGCTTGATGTGGTGGGGGAAGAGTCCAGCAACAGAGCAGGGACTGGCTGGTTTTTAAAAAACAACCACCTCCCCCTGCTAGCCCTCCATCCCCCCACTCCTTTCCCATCTAGTTTGGGCCGAATTCTTCCTTACTGTAATGTCTGTGTTTTCCGGGGAGGTGAAAGGGAGGTGATATGGGCTCACTGTCTCTTATTTAATTACCAGTGAAGCAGCTGGGGTTGGCTGAGTGTATGATGCTGCTGTTTTTTGAGGCTTTTAGTGAAAGGATGTTTAGAATTAGATGAAAAACAGTTTTTCATTAGACTACCTAAGGTAATAACTTTATTTATTTTTTTTTCCTGCATTCTAAAGTGAAGAAATGCAGAAGTAAAATCTCCCAACAACTGCTCAACAGTTCTGGACTCTTCTAAAACATCATTTTGTGCATTGGTGGTTTTATATATATGTGTGTATATATATATATATATATATGTGTGTGCTGTAAACAGAGCCGTGAGCAAATCCTGAAGGTTTTTTTAGTTTCCAGGTTTGTGTGAGAGTGTCTTTTATACATAACTAGTCTCCTTTATCGCATGTGCCTTTGCTGTACGTTTCCTCACTATTTATAATGCGGTGGGGCATGGCAGTTCATAGTTCCTCCCTTTCTTTGCTGAACCAGCTGATGTTTGTGTGTGTTTGCTTGGGAATTGGCTGCTTACAAAAATGGGAGTCTTGTTTACACTTGCTAAAATATTTATGCAGGAAAGACTTAATACTGTTGTATTTGTTCATAATCAGTTTGATTTTCAGTGTGCTGTACTATGCTAATTGAGTGTATGAAGCTCCATGAGTTCAACAAGCTCAGGTCCACAAAATGCTTTGTATCTGTGCACATAGAGTTCATTTTTGTAGTAAAACCCTGCACACCCATGAAATTTTTCAGCTTCAACTTTGTTTTAGAGGATTTGAAAAAAAATAGCTAAATATCGCTGGTTTTTTTGAGAAAGAAGAATTATCAATAAAATACTAGCTCAGAGGGGAGACCCTTTGACAAGACTTCTTCCTCTGTGTCTGGGCCTCTTCAAATTCCTACAGTACTGGTTAATTCTTATGGTTACCTACTGGGCTGAAGGGCAAAGTGCTGTCTCTTTAAATCTCATTTTACAGCTCTGTGCTGCATTACATAATCTCTCTAAATAGCCAGTTTATTCTTGTTTCCTTGCAGGCAATCTGCTCTCACTGTATCCGTGTCAGAGTCGTCGTTACAAGGGAGTTGTTCTTGACTTGGAGCTCTGATACTTTCAATAGTCCTCAGTGACCAAAAAGAAAAGGGAGAGGAGAAGGAAGGTCAATGGCATGATTATAACTTGAAAGCTTCAGTTGCAGATATTCAAATTTGGTTTAAACTAAGTTTGAAGATTGCAGCTGCATCTAGCTTAATCCAATTTCTGAACTGTTGTGCTGTGTTTTTAATTATTTCATGAAATGAATGTGTGTTTTCCCTCAGTCCTCTTAAATACCAAAACATAGCTAACAGTATTTTAATGCTAAATGGGAAGACATTTCTGAAGATGTTCTGTAATGCATTTTTGACTGTTTACATTTAAACTATTTGCTTAATTCTTTAACCTGTGTCGTCATCACTAATTTCATAGCTGGTTTATTACAAGTGATTGTGGAGGGCCCTACTTCCTCCCAGAACTACACATCATGAATTAGACTGGGACAATATATTAAATGCGTGAAGAACAGAAGTATCCAGAAGGGAGGAACAGAAAACGCTGTTTAACAAAACTAAACCAACAAGGGAGGAGAGGATAGTACAATCCTAAAATAATTGAAATTGGAAGAGACCTCTGGAGGTCCACAAAGTGGTGGCTTTGAAGTTGCATTAAGCTGCTCAGGGCCTAGTGCAGCTGAGCTCTGGTGATCCCCAAGGAAGGATATGATACAGTTGCCCTGGACAACCTGTTCTCTAATGGTTGACCACCCTCACTGTGAAGAATTTTTCCCTCCTGTCGAGTCAGAACTTACTTTGATGAAATGTGACTCTTGTCCTTTTGCTGTGCATCTCTGATGATTCTGGCTCCATCTTTATAACCTTCCACTGCATAGCTGGAGACACCAATGAGGCTCCTTCCTCAGCTTTCTTGTCTTAAGACTAAGCAAATTCATTTGTCACCTCACACAATGTGCTCCAGTCTCCTAATCATGTTAGTGACTCTCTGCTGGATTTGCTCCAGTATGTCAGTGCCCTGTCTTGTGCAGAGGAGTCCTGAACTGGACAAGGTACTCTAAATATAGTCTCAAGTGCTGAACAGGGGATAATAATCACTTATCTTGACCTGCTGGTTGCAGTCTTAATAATGTGGCTCCGGGATGAAGTTGACCTTCAACACTGTGATTGGGTGCTGCTGTATCATGTTCATCTTTTTGTCCATGAGGAATCTAGATCCTTTTCTGCAAACCTACTTCTTAGCCAAACAGTCCCCAGCCTGTATTGTTGCCCTGCAGTTCTTCTGTCCCAGGTGCAGAGAAATTGCGTTTGTCTTGTTCACAAGGCTTCTGTCAGCTCATTTCTGCAGCATCTTCAGATTCCTCTGACTAGCAGCTCTGCACATCAGTGTACTGACCACTGTCCTGATGGGATGTCATCTGCAGGCTGGCAAAGGGAATCTCCTGGCCCATTGTTCGTGTTTTTAATGAAGGCATTGAACAGTATTGACCCCAGTATCAATCTCACTTGTAAGTCTGAGGGTGAAAGTCCTGACCACTACCCTTGGAACCACGCTGGTTTTTCACCCAAGTTGCAGTTCACCTGTCTAGTCTAGATCTCCTCAATTTGGCTACCAGGGATAATGACGAGATGGAAGGAGGGAAGAGCTGTGGTTACGGTTTACCTTGACTGCATTCTGGTTGTTATTGCAGGTGGGCACGATCTGCCCTCATTGAACTGCCAGTACAAATGCAGTTCCTGGTAACCTTCTTGCCTTTTGTGTGTCTGGAAATGGTTTCCAGGTAGACTTTTTCCATAGCTTTCCAAGAAACTGAGGGGAGGTTGACTTGCCCCTAGAGTCTTACTTTTCTCCCTCTGGAAGATGCTTGCTGATGCTTGCTGCCTTCGAGTCAGAGAGAACTACTGATTCCTGCAACTTTTTAGAGATGGCAAAGGTGGCTCTTTTTCACAGCCCCCTTGGCATCCTCAGATGCATCCCATCCAGTCCAATTAACTTGTGTGTGGAGATTTTTCTTAAGTGAGCCCTTGTTCAGTTTTTCACTGCCACAGATAATGCTTCATTTCCTCCAAACTCACATAAAGACCTGAAAACAAACACTGCAACAGAACACCAAGGAGACTCATGAACTGCTGTAAAGACAAGCTGCCAGGTACCCTGTCTACTCAACATCCTGCACATTGATATGGAGTGTCCTTGTGCTTTGGGGAGACTGTACTTCTGGCCTCTTTGGCCTTCACAACAGTACCTCAAGGGGTCTTGCTTACCTCTTCTCTGAGCAAACTGAAGCCTTCCCTTTGAAATCCAGGGTTGTAATTATGCCACCCATCTTCCTCACGCTCACAGAATCACAGAATATTCTAAATTGGAAGGGACCCACAAGGATCATTGAGTCCAACTCTGAAGTGACACCTCAAGATCTTGCTCATCTCTGGGTTGCTGCAACCAAGCCTGCCATCAGACTTTACACTCTCCACTTCTTCCTTTCTAGGGGCGGTAGGTATATAACAGTGCTTCTGCTTGACCTGTTCCTGACATGCCCTGGAAGTCCACTGGATCGCCTGTGCCCTGCTATGGTTCCCTTACAGCAGAAGCTGGGGTGGTTCACCATGAGAACCTGCTGTCTAAAGGAGGCCTCATCTTCAAGATCAAATGGTCTGTGGCAGCTGCTCATGACAGTGTTTCCTTTGGCCTTGCCTCTCATATGGACCCATTAACTCTTTATTGGCCTGTCACTTGTTTTTCAGCAGAGCTTCACACATTCAGGCTGTTCCTTTGTGTAGAATGAGTCCCTGTCACCTTCCCTGTCTGTCCTTCTTGTGGAGCCTGTAACCATCCATCTCATGACTCCAGCCATGTGAGCTGTTCCACCATGTATCTGCTACTCCCCAGTGAATCTGTAGTTTTGCAACTGTGCCTAGGCTTTGAAGTGAAGTCTTCCAGATTGTTTCCTTTGTTGAATACAGTCTTTTCTTTAACTCTTCCTCCTGTATCAATTCTTGTCCCTGGCTTTGATTTCAGTAATGAGTCTTCTAGTCTAGTGTCTCTCCCATTTTCTTGTCCTTCTTGCTTTCCTTTCTGTTGGGATAGAAACTAATTCTAATCCTCTCATTTCTACCTTCAGTAGCACCATATTGAGTTTTCTCTTGTTGTCTTTTAAAATAATCATTGCTTGAACTCATCATTGCTTAAAGTTCTCCTTTTCTGCTTTTGTCTCATATCCTCCTAAATTTTACTTAATAAAGCATTGAAAGACTTCCTCTTCTACTCAGACCATTGCTTCAGTTTTACCCTCTCTGATGTGCCGACTGCCTTGTCCCTTATGAGTCCTCTTTTATCATTAATGCCTTCTGTCTCATCCATTTCCCTCATCTTCTTCACATTTCATGTGTTAACTTTCCCCATCTCTCCTTGAAGGAAGATAAGGAGCATTTTCTCCTTTTCATTTGGGATTATACTACATGTTTTTTGTGTGTGGGTGTGTTTTGTTTTGTTGGGTCGTGGGATTTTTGTTCTTGTTGGTTTTGTTTGGTGATTGTTGTTTGTTTTGTTTGGTGATTGTTGTTTGTTTCAAGTGCAACCTTTTCCTTTGACAAACTTCTTCATTCTCAACGTACCTTTTCCATCTAGTGCCATGCCATGGCTGGAGCTAGGGTGGCAAAATTTAGATGTCTATGTGAGCTCTTCATTCTCAGCTCCTTTCAGAGTCTCTGCATAGAGACAGACAGATTTAGGGTGTGATTAATTTAATCCGAAAGGAAGTCAAATGACTCATTCTCTGAAGCGTCTGTTTCTCTTCACTCACTGAAAGGAAGTCTATATTGACTAAGCTCAGCCACTCATCTCTGAAGATAAGGGTGATGAATCGTAGGCTTTGGTGTCTGCTGGATCCCTTTGCATTTGTGGATCTCCTTGTTGACACAGACTTAACGTGGCCAAAACTGAACTAGGAACTGCATCCAACTGCTCAGTCCTTTTGGATGTTAACAAGTTCAAGCTTCTTCCCACTGAGGCCACTCACAGCTTTCCTTTCTCCTGACTTGTAGATCCACCCTCTCCAGCATCTGCTAAAACATGCATGTGTCCTAGCCATAACACACACTCATTTGTTTCTTGAATAAGTGTCTCTTGACTTTCATTGCTTTTTCTCTCTGATCAGAACATGCTCCAGAGCCAGGAAAACAGAAAAGTAGTGACTTGCAATGCTAAACTTCTGGTGCCTTAACCTCTTCATCAAAGGATTTTTAAAGGAATGTTGTTTTCCCATCCTATTTGCCTGTTCACATGCGTGATTGCTGTTACTTATCTCGTAACAGTTCAACAGGGAACTTTCCTGGTGTTACGAGGCTGCTGTGTCTGAGTTCCAGCTTGCTGGACCGCTGTGCTTCTGAGGCTTGTTTGGGTGTCAGTAGGTGTGGGCTTTCCTATTTCGATGCAGGCTCTGGTAACTCACAGCAGCACAACCCACAGCTCATGCTGGAGCCCTTGGTGGCTGAACCTTCAGGTGTCTCAGTGCCTTACTCACCTTTCTCAGAGCTTCAGCTTCCAAGGTTTGCAGGCAACTGCACTAATCAGCAAAGACCTGAAGAGACAGGCAAAACACTTATTTAAGGAAAACAAACTAAAAAACCTCAGAGGCAGAAAACCCACTTTTTAACCAGCATAAGTTACTCCAAGAATTTGGATAAAACCAGAAGATTTTATTTCCTTGCCTGTTTCTGTATTGCTCTTGGGGACCCATGGAGTTTGATTCAGAGGCCTCTGAGGAAGCCCGGATCCTTCTGGTACTTCAGCTTCTCCTTCAGCACATGGAGAATCTCTTCTTTCTTAGATGGCTAATGAGACCCTGTGTTTCATCATCTCCAGTTTTCTTTGTTAGAAGTTCATCAGCTGATCTGGGACAGCCTTTTGGTTATACATGGATTAATTACTTGAGTTGGAATTTGAAAATTTTTATTGTCTTAAGCTTTGTCTGTTGCTAGGGAATGATGAATAAAGTACTGTTGTGGAGATGCTTTTGATGTGCTGCTTATCCTTACAGGGACAGTATGATGGAAAAGAATCCAAGTCTTCTTTAATGAGATCTGTTACTTTTCTAAAGAAGATGATCTGGGATCCTTTAAGTAAAGAGCAGAGGATCTGCTGGAGATAATGTAATGGTAGGATTTTGCCCAGAGACTGATTGACAACTTAAAACTTTGAACACAGCATTCCACTGGGTTGAAATACATGAGTCAAGCTTTGCTGATCTTCCTTACTGTGTTGCTGTGTTTGCTTAGCCAGAAAAGGGAAAAATTAGAAAAGGCATTTCTGAAATTCCTTGAAGGTGTCTATTCAGTCTGTGTGTGTATGACTACACAGGGAGATTGTCTGAGGACAGTCTCTGTTGTTTCTTTTAATTTTGAAGATTGTCTTTGAAGTTGAAAAAAAAAAATTGCAGTCTTGATCAAATGAATTAAGACGATTCCTCTTGTCTTAACTAGTAACAAAATATTTGCATGTTCAACCGCCTTGAATTGGCCTGTTTGTGACTGCGGAGTCAAAGGTGTCTTTCATGATTCCTTTGCTCTGTCTCCTCTCCTGTCTCTGCTCTGTCTCTTGGTTTATTAGCTGGCTGTGGGCAAGAGAACTCTCGTGCCAGGGAAGCACAAACCTCTGCTTTGTTTTGTCAAACAAAAGAAGAAATGCCCTCTAAAATTCTGCACGCTTGTGAAATTTCTTGCCTGGATATTGAAGTTTTGGCCTTTTGTATCTCAAAATTTCTCCCTGTTGACTTTGACAATTTCTGTGTGACACAGAGTAAGACAATATATATCATGCTTGTGGAATTCACTGATGGAGATTTATCGCCCTACAGCCTTGTGTAGGTAATTGGAAGCTGTCATTTCTCTCGAGAGCAATTGTTTACTTAAAGACAGTTTATCTAGTGGGCTAATGTTTTTTAAAACATTTGCTTTTTATAGTACCATTCACGAGGAGATGAACTTGGATATTAATGAGTCTATCTTCCTCCTCGTACCGTGTGGCACAAAATAGGTGACTGCCTCTCTCCACCTTCCTCCCCCTCTACTAATGTCTATAAATTTCAGTGCTAGTAATGTGCTTCTTCTAACAGGCATATGAATTAAATAATTTTAGCTTTGGAATGCTGTTGGACAAGCTTAAAATATACTCCAGGTAACATAGCTTTGGTTTAAGTTCCATGTAACTGCTGCTCTCTTTTTTGATAGTGAAAAACATGTATGTCACTTATATGGCATAGGACTGCCTTTTAAACATTGAAACATGAGTTTTGAAGTGTTTGTGTCATTTTGTAGGCACTGTGGCTCAAAACTTGAGAGGGAAAAGGTTGTTGTTGTTGCTTTTTATTACTGTGTTCTCTGATAGTGCCAAGTTCCTTTTCATGTGTCAAAAGTGCCTTCTTGTTTTGCTCTATGAAATAAATTGGAGAGTGATGTGACACTGCAGGGAAGCATTCCCTAAGCCCAAGGGTTTGCAAGTGTGATTTGCTTGTGGAGCTATTGCATTTTTCTTGGGAGATGGCTTTTCTGAAATAATGGCTGCAGCACTAAACTTCTGGACCCTCTGCAGAAAAAACAGAAAAAATTTAGTGCCTGTGTACCCTGATTTTATAAGGAGACTGTGATTTATTTGCTTATGTTCTTGCATACACCTTTGTTCTCGTTTCACCTGCACTTTGCAGCAGAACACAAGTTAGTTTTGATCCCATCTCATCATGGCTGGTCTTGGAGGAACCAGAATGGATCTGTTGTTGTGGGACACAAGTGACATCTGTCAAAGTGTGTCTGTGAGAGGATGTGCAGGCACCTTGTATTCCTGTTGTATTCCTGTTGTATTCCTGTTGTATTCCTGTTGTAGGGCTGTAAGAGCACCTGCCCATGCACATCTGGCACAGTTTCTGTCATAGGCATCCAGCAGTGGCTGAGGGAGCACTATCAGAGCAGTATCAGCAGTGCATGTGATGATGCTTCTCCACAACATTACCACCTCATTCCCTGTGCAGAAGTGCACGTGCAGCTTTGATTGTCCTCTTGCCTTCCCAGTTGTGTGAGGTGTCCTCCCAGATGCACAAGCACAACCATTGCAAAAGATTGGCTCCTGCTCGATGCCTTTGCTTGCAGCAGCATTTCCCAGGCAAACAGAGTGCACTGGTGGAACACCCAAATGTAAGGGCAAACAAAAAGAAACACAGGCTTCTGTAAAGGTACCAAGTGTGTGTTCAGTTGGAGGGTTCTGTGCCCAGTACAGCCACACCAGCAAATTTATCAGCAGACTGACCTATGTCAACCCTTGGTCAAAAGAAGAAACCACCAAGAACCTCAAAGCCAAACCCTGGTTCCAGCCTGAACAACAGCTCTATGCACTCACACAAGTGATCCCTGACCTGGTACGCAGCTCCCTGGAGTCCATTTCCATGAAAAGCATCTCCAAATAGCAAAGCCAGTTTGATCCCAGTCTTTCCCATCCCTCAACTGGCCTTTCCCATTCCCTTCATCCAAATGTGCTGTGCCTTGGCTTGGGCAATGCATCTGTTTACTGGTACAGTGAAATGATTTGAGTTTCAAAAGCAAAATCAAAAATTAGAAAGAACCAACCCTTTTCTTTTTTCTTTTCCTATTTACCTTTGATCACTTCGCTCCTCCACATGCCACCACACAGTTGGAGGAGGGAATGGATGACGTAGGAATGAGCAGGAGCCTCTTAAACCAGCTTTGTAGCAGAAGAGGCTGAACGTGGGACTGCATAGCGAGCTCCTCTCTTTCTTTTTTTTCTTAGCTTTTCTTTCTTTTTTTTTAACATTTATTTGTAACCCACTGTCCTGTTACGTTCAGTCCTGCACAGTCAGAGTGAAGGAAGGTGTTTTCTGTTCTTTTGGCTTGACTTGCAGTGAGTGGGAAGAAATTTTAGAAATGTTCTGTTCATTGACTGCTGCTGGCAGATGGATGCTCTCCGCTTGAAGTGCCTCAGGCCTTGATATCTTCCGTTTTCTCCCCCTCCCTCCCCCCAGCACACACCCCGGAGTGTGCAGCCTGTGCTAATTTAGTCGCAACTTAAAAAGGAGCGATGAGGAGGAAATGCTCGGCTCCGATAGAATTCTTGTCGCTCGCGACATCTTTAGGGAGAACGTTTTCATTTCAGGATCCCTAAGGATTCTTCCAACGATGTGTATTAGGTGTTCTGCAATGCTTTGATGGGGCAGCAGTAAAATTCTTAATGCATTTTAGGACCAAAACGCTGATTCTGTTTATATGTTAATCAGTTCAGAATATACAGCATACCTGACATCCAGTTTGATTTTTTTTTTTTCCAAGTATTTTGGTAACTGAGGCTTGGGTGTTTCTAGTTCTGAGGTGGCCTTTCCATCTATGTGGGCTACAAAGCAAACCTTTAAGCAATCAGTTTGTTAACCTGGTATGTTAAAACATTTCAACCAATTACTGTATTTTACTGAACTGGCTGTTTCTATGTCAAGAGCTTTCACCACTTACCATCACTTAGAAGTTGAGTGATGCCAGCTCTGAGGACTTTGATTCAGTTTTTAACAGAAAAATGTTACGATTTTCTGGTTCAAATTTAATGGAAAAAAATGGAAAAAATGGCCAAATTATACACAACTAGGACTAAAATCTGTTGTTCCATGCTGATTACTACACCTTAACTTAATGGATATCTTCAAAATACTGTGCAGCTACAATCACCAGGTGGTGCTGTTGCACACTGCTGAAAACGCTTCTGGAAAATAAGTTTCAATTCTGCCATTACCGTAGTTATTCAACTCTAATTTCATGGGAGGAGTGGTGAGAAAGATAATTTCTTTCTTTAATCATGTCGTTAAAGTAGAGCCTTTCCTGAGAATTTTGAGTTTGCTCTTCTGCTAGCTGCTCAGAGTGGATTTTTAGTTTATGATCATCTTTGATGTAGAAATGGTGTATGGGATAATTTAGGAGGTTGGATGCTGGGATACGGGTATGGATACGGGACCATATCTGGGCTGTAGCCTAAGTGAGTCCTTCTTAGGTGCTGAGTTTATGAAGGCTCACATTAAGTTAGCAAAGGTGAAAGGTTGAAAAGTGATGTCTCTTCATAAGCTGAACATAACCTCTTTCATGAATGTCATTTAATTTAACCTTGCAAGTTTTGAAGAGCAGGAACTCCATCCTGCCCCAGAAGGACATTCTTTAAAAAAAACCATCCAGGCTCCTAATGCACAGTTTCTTTTCAATGTCTTCAATAAATGTAATGTTTTTTTCTTTTATTTAGAAAAAAACTTTAGATCATACATATAAAATGAAGTAACTTTTTTTCCCTCAACAGTTGTAAAGTAACTGGAGTTGTAAAGAAAGTTGCTTTTTTCCTTAAGGCTTTGCAGAACTGGTTGTTTATGGATGAGCTGTGGAATGGGAAATCATGAATTTAAAGTTCCAAACTATTCCTTTAGATGAAGATTTTTTTCCCCCTCTTTGTACTCAAATAATTGAATCATTCTAGACAATAAAGACAGCTAAGTACTCATCTGCTTAGATTAAACCTAGGTACTGTCAACCATGTAGATAGAAATGTAGGAAGTGTAAGTAATTGCAGGAGGGGGGAAGAGTTCTCAAATGCCTACCCCTCCTGAAGGCATTATTATTGCTGTAATTTTAGATGTAATTCCTACATTGAAAACCGAACACTTGAAAAATGAATGTAATTATTTCCTACAGGGAGATTTTTCTGTTAACTTTGTTTTCCAATAGAAATTATAAGCAAATGACACGTAAAAAGTAGAGAGAGAAGTACAGTGTTGTCTTCTCAAACCCAGGCTCCAGTGTGACAAGGAGTTGGGTTCAGCTTAAACCTGGTTTTTTGATCCATACTGTGTAGACCTGCCCTGGGGGAGCTGTGTTTGCTTGGCATTATTGTTTGGGACCCCATATATGTACCTAGAAGTTGGCTTTAATCACCAAGATTTAAAGCCTTCATGCTGTTTCAACAAAGGTGTCCCAAACAAACACAGTGTAAATTAAGTGGAAAGGTGATTGATTGCTTAGGTGTTTAAAGTCAGTTCAGAGGATTCCTGTGTTTTCAACCCAAAGAAGCTTCTCTTAAGTTTGAACAATAGAAAAATCAAACACGGATCTTTCTTCAAAGAAAGGTCATTAGCACTGAGTGCAACAACATAAGTGGCTAATTATATTCAAATGTGTGACTCCCTAAGAACTTATATTATGCTAATGAGCATATAAATGATTTTTTAATAAATCAATTAGGAACAGGATTCTTAGAAGAAAGCTGTATATTCTTCCTTTATGTTCCCTAATACCACACAGTTGATTAGTAGTACTTTTGGGTGGTATATTCTGAAAAGCATATTATCAAGAAAGCAGTTTAGGATCACAGTTCCAGTTTCTGGAGGAATACACAGAGCTGTGTCTGTAAAATTGCTTCAGATACACAGGAATTGTGCTCCCACCCTCTCCTTTATGGTCATTCATTAGAGAGAATATATATGAATAGTATTTCCATTGGACCTTACATATGCTGTTTGATTGCTCATATAAATCAGTATTCAGGGAAAGCATTCTGTACACTTCTGTGGTAGGAATCATGAACTTACTACTTTGCTTTGTAGTCCCTCCATTTAGGATGAATTTGTGAGAATGGGTTGCTCTGCAGACGTTGGTCATTAGGTCTGGTCTGAGGCTTGAGCGTTTTTTTGGTAACAGTGTAGAGCACAAGGAAGCTGAGGTCACTTGTTTCCTGTCCTTGCAAAATTGATGGATAAGACACAGCCATCTTCAATCTCCGTCCTTTTTAGAAAGCATCACATTATCTTGTCTAAAAGAGAGACATAAACACTGCAGAGTTTCCAGCCACACTCTCATGGGGTAGCACAGGTGCTAAAGCATGGGTAATCATTCTTAGAAGTCATCTCAGTACTTATTTCCAGAGTTTGGCAGAGCCAGTTGATGCATTTCTGGTTCCTTTGGGCACATGTGGATATACATACAAGCTCAGATGGATGCACAGAAATCCTTTTACATGGGAAAAGACACTTTATAAATCAGGTTAGGAGATTGATGCCTTTGCTTATGGAATACATGTACTATGTGTTTTGAGGGAGTACAAGGACAGCTGTAAACTTCTGCTTTCAAACTCTGTGTAGCATCCTTGTAGCAGAGAAGGACATGGAGCTGATGGAGTGAGCCCAGAGAAAGGTAGGAAGATGCTCAGAGGGCTGGAGCATCTCTGCTGTGGAGACAGGCTGAGAGAGCTGGGGTTGTTCAGCCTGGAGAAGAGAAGACTCTGAGGAGACGTTATAGCACCTTCCAGGCCTAAAAGGGGCTAGAAGGACGGAGAGGGACTTCTTACAAGGGCATGCAGTGACAGGCCAAGGGGGAATGGCTTTCAGCTGAAGGAGGGCAGATTTAGATTAGATACAAGGAAGAAACTCTTTACAGTGAGGATGGTGAGGCACTGACACAGGTGGCCCAAAGGACCTGTGGATGCCACAGCCCTGGACAGGGCTTTGAGCAACCTGGTCTAGTGGACGGTGTTCCTATCCTTGACAGGGGCTTGGAACTAGATGGTTTTTAAGGTCCCTTCCAATCCAAACCATTCTATGATTCCATGATGATTCTACCATCTCAGACAAAGCATAAAAGTTGTGTGTTGCGATGAGCTGCTCTCAAGGCTTGTGGCTGCACTCCCTGCCAGGCCTTGTCTCACTTCTCTTTCTTGCTCTGGCCGATGCCTGTAGAAAACTGACTGCTTTGTCTTTTTTCCTTGGTTTCTGTCTCATCACAAAAGAGCACTAGAAGTTGGTGTGAGGGGTGATGATGGGATGGATGGAAGATGTTGGATTTCCTCTTTTGACTGTCTCTGGCAACTTCATCCTCTGATATTTTACCTGAATTGTTACAAAAGAAAAAAGTAGATTTCTTCTAAACACAGAAAGATTGGGAAAATACTCTTACAGAAATAAAAATTATGGAAAGTACAGCTCCGGCTGGTCCAGTTGAATCCAGTCTCCATGCTGAGGGTTTTGTGTGTTCTCTCTGGCTTCTTATCCTACATTTGCTGTGGAGTGAAGAGAGTAAAGCAGACTTTATACGAAAAAGCAGTAAATCACTTAATAGCTCTTAATTTATCATTCCCTCCTCTCTAACTACCAGCTTCCATTTTAAATGTGAGATGAATCCTCAGTATTTGCTAATCCAAATTCATCCTCATTTTCGAAGGTGAGGATGAAGCTGTCTTCCTATCGTCAGCAAATCAGCAACTGTAAATGTGGGAGATTTTAGAGGGGTTCCTTATTATTCTGAGCCCCGTGCAGCTTGCCAAATCCAAGCAGGTGTTAGGTTTGCTTACTTCCCTGGCCATGAAAGCTCTGTGAGCACAGGGAAATAGCTAGAAATAAAATTATTGGATGTCAGCAGAAACTTTGTAAATGATTTCATAGCAGTACTAATGTGGGTGTATAGCTTTGCAAATACACTCCCTTTCCACCTTAAAAAAATATTTCTATATCTCAAGGTTTCTTCTTTTTGGAAGGTGGGAGGTGGGGAAATAATCAGACATATTTAGCTGCATGAAATCTTTGTTTTTAAGCTTAAGTACAGGGAAAATAATTTACAAGGTCACTTAGTGATACCGTGGGAAAATGTGTATCTTGAGACTATTCAAAGCCATCTCAAAGTAGATTTAGAAACTATGGTTCCTGACATGCACTAGAAGAAAAAAGTACTGCTTCTAGTGCAAGCTGAATCAGTCCTTGAGTGTGTCAAGAAAGAATACCACTTTTCAAGTGATTTTTGGAACAAATCCAGGGTGCTTGTGAGGTGACGTTTGTTGTCTGAGTGGTCTGTGTTATTCCAGCTGGCCCTATACTAAAAGTTAACTCTTGCTTGCTGCCAGCTTCTTTCCTGAGAGCAAATGGGCATCTCTAGCTTTGGTCAAAATAAAGTTGTTAGACATCCTGTGGATCATAAACATACTTCTGTCTCTTTGTGTTCTCTGTCCATGGTGAGTCCAGCATGCATTGATGGCAGATGGTCTCCTCGAGGGTAGTTTGTACCCTATTTCATATCTGGGGGAACTGAGAATGGAAATAATGGTCGTTTTGCAGGATTGCAGCAGTACTCAGATGCTCCTTTTGCCATTGACTGTAGACAGTTTTCCTACTGCGTGTGTGGGTAGTTTTGTCCCTCAGCTCTGCTCCTTACTTTTTGATCTGACATGTACAACAAATTTCATTCCAACATCTTTGCAGTGTTTGATTCCAGCTTTAAGAAGAAAAGGAGGCTTGACGTTGATCAAGGTCTTTGACATAGAGAAAAAAAAAGCTTTGAGATTGTTTTGAATTTCTGAGAAACTCTGATTTGTTGTGCCAGCTAAGTCAAGTTGTGGGACTACGGTGACACTGAATATTAAATACCAAATTTAATATCCTAAGAAAACTTCAGCAGAAGATAAAGAGGAGCATAAAGGAGTGTAAGAGGTGACATGGAAGCAAGAATCGAGTTCTTCAAAGGCTACATTTGGAGTGGTTTGTCTCCTCTGCATTGCTCAGCAGAAGTCAAGGGCTGCCACCTGCCTCCGTGGTTCCAAGTGAGGAATTGTGTGTGGTTTTCCCCCTCCTCCAGGCACACTCGCTCACTGTTAAGCCAAGAAGGATCCTTATGTCAGATATCCATTCCTGATTTAATCTGTAGGAAGCATAAAAGGGAGACGACATAATAACAGCCACTTCCAACAAGATGCTGTTGAAGTTTGAGTGCTGTGATTTCAAAATAACGGGCACCATTACCAGAGGGTAAAACTGCAGTTGATTTGGGGCCCTCGGAAATGTTTGGTTGTGCCAAGTTCAGCTTCCCATCTATTAAGAAATGTGAACTCTGGTGTGTCCTGTTGCTGTTGTAGCTGCTGGGGCCATGGATGTGTGGAGGTAAGTTTATCTTGCACAAAGCCAGGCAGAATTTCATCAGCCTGTCTGCTTTTCCCAACACTCCAGTAAAATACAAAAGGTAGGAAGGTCCAGATTATAATTGCTTTTCAGAGGGAAAACAGGGTCCTTGAGGTTGATTAATGTAGCAGTAGAACTTCTGAGGCCTTCAGTGAGGAGCTGCTTGTAGCATAAATAGGTCTGAGGCAGGCAGTTGATTGAAGTGTTTGTTTATTTTTGTGGGTCTTAAAAAAGGTCAGTAAATAGAATTTGCTCCATGGACTCTGCTGAAGCAATATGTTAGTTAGGTTCGAGATGATGCTGATGTTATGTGATTCCTTAGGGCAGCTTCCTTGATTGCAGCTCCACCAAGTCACAGTAAAAAAACCCTCATTTTGGTGTTTATGGCACCTGCCTGATTGAAACTCTGAGGCAGGTAGTGTTTTATAGTCAGCTTATTTAGAAAGAAAGAAAAAAAAAAGATTTTTCCAAACGCTGTCACTAATCAGAAAAATGCAATGAAATTGAGACCTGTCTGTAGTCAGACTTGGGCAATATTAAACTCAGATAGATCATTCTCTCAACTGGTCTCAGAACTGTTTCTGGGATATGTTGCAATCAATACTCTTTCTTGTGTTGAACATCAGCGGCTGCTCTGTAAGAGCAGTGACGGTATCAGGGGAGAAGAATCCATGTCTCCTTTAATGAGATCCGTTAGGTTGCTGCATGGCAATCGTCACATAAATCCACTGATTTCTGTTTAAGTCTTTAGTCAGTATGTTCTCTGGTAGCTATTTTTCACCATACCATATTACCTAGAGGAAAATGAATTAATAATGCATCTAGTCTTGGATACGTATGTTTAATGGATGATCTCACATCCTATCTTGGAGTCATACTGCACAGAAAAAGCCCTGTTGTAATTGATCTTTGAGGTTCAGCACATGAAGAAGAAAAAATGTAATTGTGCCTGCCTGCATTTTCTTTAACTACTGAGGACTGGCACACTAGAGGCAAGTGGATCATCTGGAAGAGCAAAGAAAGTTGATATCTAAAGATTTGACTATGGACAAAATTCCTCAGACTCTGAGGTTTTTGGTGGCTTTTTTTTTTTGTTGTTGTTGTTTTGTTTGTTTGTTTTTTGTTGGGATATGCCCTTAATACAATATTTGATTTAGGAAAACTAGAATGGAGTGATGACTATGGAAAAAAAAAAAAGAGGTGGGAGCTTGTGTAGGTGGGTCTTTGCTGTACAGGGCTGGCTGGTCTGTCTGACTGACAGTGGGTCTGTGGTGCTCTGCTGCCAAACTGAGCAGGATGAAGGCTGTTGTACCCAGTCAGCAGAGGTGAATCTTAAGGGAGGAAAGAGTTGGTGGGATTTTTTCCCTTGTTCTGTACACTCAGAATACAGAATGATTCTGTTGTGCAAAGCAGCCTCTCTCTTCAGATTACAGTTTTGCAAAAGTCTGAGAACTCCCTTTAACCTAGTAAATCATCTTAGCTCATTTTTCTTATATGGAATCACTCTATATCATGCATTTTTCTTGTGTTCTTCCATTCCTGGATTCATATGGTAAGCAGTGGGAGATTCCACCAGTTCCCTTGAGAAACTATTATGAGGTCCAGTGAGTTTTGTTGTAAGGTCCTGTTAACATAGTGCTTACATTTTCCTTTAATTTCATGTTATTAGTCCTTAGGCATGAACTCATGTTTTTATCTCTTTATGACTTAAACTTCTATCATCTTCCAGAAATCTACTGATCTTGTGCTCTTCTCTTAACAAATTTGGAGAAGGCTGCAAGTTCAGTCTCTGCATCTTTAAACACCCTCCCCCGATATCCTAGCTGTGCTCTCCATCTTTAATTCTAGGGTGATCAGGGTTCCTGAGGAGGAGAACAAATCCTAGTGCGAATTCCTTCCTGCCAGAACAGTTGCTGATGGATGACATCCCATACGTAAAAAGTAGCCTCATACAAAAGGAGGGGATCGCAAGCAAACAGATATTATCCAATGTGTCAAATATTTTCCAAGAGGGCTGCCTTGACTCTCTGGAAATACGTAGATGGCATTGTAATTTTAATTCTTCACTGGGACAGTCTGTACATCTGACTTATATAAATGTTATTGTGTAAAGAAATATAAGGCTGTTTTTCCTGAAATACGTGTATTCTCTCTTCAAACATAAATCTCCTTCCAACTCTAGGCTGAAGTAGATAGCACAAGAGACTGACTTGATAAATAGCATCACTGATTCACTACATTGTTTAGCTGAGATTTGTGGCAACCTTCACTTATGGTCAGTTTAAAAAGGAAGGAAATGCAAGGTTGAGGCTGAAGCCCTCTCCAAAATGTCCTCCATCATCTATGGGCAGTACACAGGTGCAATTACTGGGGCAGTCGTAGCTTTGATCTGAACAGGCTGTTTGTGGTGGTAAGGGAGAGCAGCTCCTGCAGGATCACCTTGCATGCAGGATGTCTGTGGCTGATGGACTCAGCTGCCAGGGACAAACTAAGGGCAGAATTTAATTCTTTAGCTGCAGCCTGGATAAAGACTGATGCTGTCTTACCTAACTGCCAGCTTTCTTATCCCTTCTGTATAAAGGAAGAAGTATTTGACCACTCATCAGCTTCATATAAAAATACCTTAAATAAGCATTAGCCTAATACAGTCTTTCTTGCTTTTGTAACAGCTCTGTGCCTCTCCCGGCTTGATTTCAATTCTTCTCCCTTTCTGTTTCCATTTTTAGATCATGTTTTATCTCTTATCCCTTTGATTTCTTTAATAACTCCCTCTTTTTCTTCACCTCCTCAACTACTTCTCTCTGCATCCTTTTTCCCTTGATGCCTTCTTGCCATATTTCCATTTTTTGAGATGATTTAAGAAATTTGCCAATTAGATGATATTTATGACATTTTTACTACTGAAATGACAGTGTCATCTTTGATTGCCCATTGGTTAAGGTCTGGATGGGGAGAGAATGCACTTTATTATATTTGCATGAAGAACTAGAGGCGAAGGAAAAGAAAGAAAAAAAAAAAAAAACCAAAGCCTGAAAAACAAACCCCACAACCAAAATCAGAATTCCAAAGGAGTTTTGGGCTCACAGGCCTTTTTCAGTCCTCAGGAAGCAGCAGAAACCTTAAGTCAAGTAGAGGTTGAGAGCAGAGTGAGTATTAGCCTCTGTCCACAAGGTCCTTCCTGCCTGCCCAGTTGGATGATGGAGGGTGGGAAATAACTTACCACAAACAGTTATATTTTTGGCAGAACAACTGGCCTGCAGAAGAGCAGGGCTGAACTCTAGGGGAGGATAATTGTTCTGCACGTGTCTGAGGACAAGTAAATTCTCAGACATATTATAAAAGGTGAGTATTAAAGGTGGACAAGGAAAAGTAGGAAAGCTTCACAGGGATATACAGGGGCCTCTTGGCAGGAAAAGGCTGGACTGGCTTTTATAGCAGGGAATTTGGATTAAACAGGAAGGAGTTTTTTTGGATTTTTTTAAACAATCCTAGTATGTGTGACCTTATCTAACAGTTGCTGCAGTGCAGCTGAGAAGTGGTAATTGTTCAGCTGCAGTAATTGAGTTACTTCTGCTCTTGTCCCTGTCCCTTGGCCTCAGTGGCAGCTCTGGCCAAGGGATCCCATCAGCTCCTGCATCCGCCTCGTCCATGTGAAGCACCTCGACTCCCACGGCTCCTGTCTGCTTCCATGGTGTCTGCAAGACTGAAAAATGGCTCCTGTCAGTTTTCACTCCTCTTTGCCTGGTGAGAGCCCAGATCTGCAGGGAAGGCACAAGAACGTGCTGTCAGCGAGCAGATAACACTGCGCTGATTTATATGCTGCTCGCATCTGTAAAGTTTTCCATTGCAGCAGTGGATCCCTTTGTGCTCAGTCTTCATTTTTGTTTTGTTTTAAAGCTTTTGAGAACTTTTACCAATAGGCAGTGGATTTTTTTTTCTTATATTGTACTGTATTCATGAATTTTTCTAGCTGTGTAGATTGATGACAGTTGCTTATTAGTTAAATGCTTTTTGCTTTGTAAAAGTATGAAATAAGTTCTATCTCTGATAATGTAGGTTTTAAAACTTTAAAAAAGTGATCTCTTCAAAACTGTCAGATTATGTCATGAGCAAATCTTTTTTTTTTCTTGCAGTGACGTAGAAATTATTTTGGGTGGTTAGAGGTAGTGCTTGGATCAGCAGTAATACTGTCTGACAGCAGAAATGTTCCATTTTTTGTTGTGACAAGGGTAACAATTGGTAATTGATAAGTGGAGGGGAATAAGCTTTACTTGTATATAGATACAGAAAAATCTCTAAGAATAACTGTCATTTAAAATGTAATTTAAAAAAAAATAAAATCGCTGTCCAAATAATACAGAAGAAGATTAAAGCAAGGCCTAACTAGTGGTGCTTTCAGAAGGAAGTCTCGCATGTCCAAAAGCTACCAACCACTACCTGAAAGTTCTTGGTATCTTAAATTTTTCTTTCCAATTCCCTTAATGTCAGACAGGTAAGGATTTTGCCACATTAATCATACGTATCCTCACACTTCTTGCCAGTAGTGCAACTTTCCAGCTGTTTCGACTTCGAAACAGCTGCAAATCTTCTGCGAGTAAAAAAACTCAGTTGACTAAACTTTTGGATACAAAGAAGTCCGTATTTGCTTTCTCCCAGAATTAATCTGAAGCGACCTGAACCGCTCTAATATACACATAACTGAGGGGCACGTTAGCATTTGTTTGAACCAGCAGTAAGTCAGACTTGAGTGTAAGCTGGTTTGTACGGGAGGAGCAGCGAGGGCTGGGAGCAGTAGCAGGGAAGTGGGGGGAAACGTAGGGATAGTGTGTACTTTTCTCTTTGACCCATTTAGTCTGCAGTTCTCCCATTTGCTTTAAGTCAATCCACGTGTGCTTGGCCGCTGACAGCATTTCTCCTCACCCCAGCCACATTCTGCTGCCGGTAGGGCTTGAGAGGCTGCGTGTTGAGTTATAGGAGGGAACTGATCCAAATGGAAATTTAACTTTTTTTGTTGTTTGGTTTGATTTTCAGCAGAGCAAATTCCCTCATCTGTATCCTCATGTGGCCATGTAAATGTCGAGTTGGAGGTGGGAACGCTGTCTGCAGGAACAGCTTGGGCTTTAGCTTGACTTAAAACAGTCGTGATCCAATTCCTTCAGATGCTGGTGAATCAACAGATCTGTGGGGTTTTCTTGCTTTTGTTTTTTTTTTAATGTCAGCATCGACTGTGGTTTTCCAGCATGACATCAGAAGTGAAGTTCAGTAAGGACTTTATGAGCAAGCAGTTCTTTAGCTGTGCTAAAAAGAATAATTGAGCAGGGCTAAGAAACAAGCAAGCTGCTGTCTTAAGGACGATGGGGAGGGAAAGAAAGGTTAGGTGCAGCCCCTGAATAAACTGTATGGCATCTAGTCTGTTGCTGAAGTGGGAGTAGCAGTCAGATGGATAATGGGAAATGCCACCTGTGAGGGAAGCAGAATTCCAGGAACTGAACGCAGAAAGTCAGAGGAACTGCTTACGATGCCAAATATTTCAGACTGGGTAAGACAAATTAATTCAAATGGCCAGTTGCTGTATATGATAAAGAGGCTGTCCATGTGGGAGTGGTATCATAGGATTGGAGAATGGAAAACAAGCTTGAGGAGGGGGATGGGGGAAGTTACGTGGGCGCTTTGCAGGCCTGCTTTGGCATTAATTAATACCAGGGCCAATTTTGAGGGAACGAGTACTTAAAGAAGTACAGGTAAGTGCTGAGAAGAGATGTTAACAGCAGATTTTCTAGGTGAAAGAAAAGTAGCTTAGTATCAAATATTTAAGAAGTGGTTGGAGCAGTGACCACTATCTGAATTTTTAAGCCATTAATCTTAAAGATGCATGGCCGCTCTCTGTAGCTGAATGGGTGGATGAGCCTTTGACATGCAATGGAATGGCTCTACAAGGAGAGACAGGGAGCTGCACCTGGTAGATGGGGCGCTCTCATGGGAGGCAAAATGGATGGGTTGGATTGTTGTCAGCAGGCAGAGAAATTGAATACAGGTCTCTGCACTGAGATAGTCTGGGTCTGGCCCTGCAGAGATAAAGTGGAGGCATCAATCCTTCAGTAAATAGGTCTGGATTAAGTCATCTTTATTTCACAAGGTTATTTTTAACACGGATCAGTGTACTGGTTTGGTTTTCTGTCCATCGCCACAAACAAAAGTTGTGCTGGCGCAGCTGGTGGAATATCACAGGAAAAGGG
Source organism: Manacus vitellinus (assembly GCF_001715985.3). NCBI lineage: Eukaryota > Metazoa > Chordata > Aves > Passeriformes > Pipridae > Manacus > Manacus vitellinus. Next base: position 36,260,289 of record NW_021940750.1, on the reverse strand, counting down.
CCTGGAACAGTTTTATTCTGCTGAGATAGCAGGAACAGAGTGTACCCTTGGGCAGTCTCTGGAACAGGTCTGCCAGGTGACACAGGCACCGGGATGCATCAGTCGGAGAGGGGCCAAGTGTTCACGGGCTCCAGGTTGCTCAGCCTCGGGACTGGCACATCCCATGGAGGAACAAGGGTGTTCTTGTGTGGAAGAGCCTCAGTCTGGGGACGTGGGGTGCACCCACAACTAGATGGTGGCAAGATAGGGATTTGGAGCCAGGCTGAAGTTAGGCAGAGCCTGGGCGTGAGGCCAGCACGTTCATCACTTTCCTCATGGGCAATTAGGTGTTACTGGGAATAACTCTTAGCTATCCTTGATAAAATTAAAGTTGTTATTGTGCTGGCTCAGCACTGCTGCAATGTCCTGCTGTGCTGCTACTTTTACTGTTGGTTGGCCTTTTTCCTTACAGGCTCGCAGGGATAAAGCTGCTCCTTGCTCCCGGTATTGTGTGTGTGGCTGGAAATGCTCAGTGTGATCCCTGCAGCCATCGCCTCGCTTCCCTTCCTGCCTCCCCACATCACTTGGGCTTTAAATGTTTTCTTGTCTTTGATCATGGGACTCTGCCCTTGATTAGGCTGCTGGGACCAGCCTTCCTAAGAGTAGCTCCACTGATGCTCCTGGACTTTCCCTGTTGTGCCTTTGTTTGTTTGTTTTACTGATTTGTAATACAAATAACATAGAAGCCTGGCATGGAGCAAAGAGCAGGAAATTCATTCAGGCTTTGAGCTGGGACTTGCTGAAATTGAAAGATGTGACAAAGAATGCAGGGATGCTCACATATAAAAACTGCTCTTTTTTCCCTTTTTCAGGAGTTCTTTTGGTAGCTTTTTCAAAGAAAGAAAAGGACTGAAAACCCAAATGCAGAATAAAATCTGCACATAAAATTCAGTTGGTAAAGTAATTCAAATGCTGGAAATAAATACTCAAGTGAAAACCATCCAAAATGTTTCCTTTAATAGAATCTAGTGTTTGTTACCATAACAATCCTTTTTGCAAAAAAAGGATTAGTGCTGTTAACATGACTCTGTTCCCCGTTTCAGGTAGCACTGGTTTCCAGGGCCCCTCGAGCAAATCGCAGAAAGGGGTGAAAATCCATATGCCTGGGTTTTGATGATGCAGTTTAGTATCATAATAGCAATTCATTTAAGTTCTGGCTGTGTACTGCCTGTTATTCCCCTAGAAACTAATGCTCTGTACCGACAATGCTGCTATGAAATAGCAGCGTCACAGTCTCTGTCAGGCTGAGGGAAGGGCTGCAGATGAGCAGGCAGAAGCCAGATAAGAGTAGCATAGAGCTGTAGCTGCTTAACATTACTGACTTTTAAGGGATCCAATAAAAAGGTATGATTCCTCTTCCATAGGGGAAAAGAACAAGATGTTTCTGTAGTAACGAGATCATAAAAGAAAGAAAATTGCTCATAAAGAATGGGTCTGATTTTCCCTCTTTTTCTGTTTTGCTTCTGTTATAACTTTAACTGCAGTTTTGCTATCAACTGCCTCTTGTGTAAGCATTTAATGTTACCAAGATATTCTGCAAATCTATTTTCGTGACAGTGATTTCTGGCCTACACATTTTGTTTTGTAATAACCACTGTTTTCTCTGTCAAAAGAATGGAAATTATCTGAAATAAAAGGATAGTAGCGTTCAGTGGTCCTATCTGAACTTGTCACTTCAGGTCTGCTGTGCCAGTTCAAAGCAGGGAGGTTGGCATCAGATGAGAAGATGATGGTGTTTCTTTCAGCACGCTGGGAATAGATGGGTAGAAACACTTTTTTTTTTTTTTAGTAGGCTTGGAACTAAAAGCTGAAAAGGACCTTTTGTTTTTTGATGCAGATTCAGGAGCGTGATAAACTTTACTACTTGGTAGCCTGGGAACTTGAATTTGTGTGTTGCTTACAGAAATACAAGCTGCTCTCTCTCTCTTTCTTTCTCTCTCACTTCTCCCCCTGCCTCCCCCTCCACCCCGATGGTATGATGAGCCTTTGAGAAATAAATGGGAATTGCGTGGTGTGTGTCCTGTACGTCACAAAATGTCTATAGTTTCTAGACTTTTATTCTTATGCTCTTTAAAGAAGAATTTATTACTGTTTTACTGGTGAGAGAAGGGGGAGAACTTTTGAAACCTCGCTGCTGAGCTTGTCCTGCCTTTTTAAACAGACACTGTTCCTTGTCCTTTTCCCAGAGACACTTAGACACCACTTTAATGCCATCACTAAATTGCAAGGCACCGTGAAGTGTAAGCTTTGACCTTAAAGGTGCTATTTCCTGTGGTTTAAAAAAAGAATCCCATGATCTGTCAAAAACCTTTAAGGCCCAAAAAGAGGCAACTCATTTTGCGAGTTACTAATAAAAGATGCATCTAGTAAGAGATTTGTTTTATCCCTGTATATTTTGTCTTATTTGTTGTACTTTTGCATAGCAGCTTGGAAAAAAATGCAATACCCAGTTCTGGCTGTTCCACATGATGATATTCCTTTTTAGTACTGAGAGAGTAGCTGCAAGGTTTTACAGCAGCGTCACATCCAAACTTTTTTAAAAGCTGTTCTACTGGATGAAATGGATAAGGAAGTCAGGAAACTGTGCTCCTGAGTGTTCTATAACCCAAAGCATGACAGGGTTTAAAGGTGTGTTCTTCTCTGTGCCGTAGAAGTTCATTGCAGTTTGTAACACTGCGGTGGAATCTGGTGAAAAGCGAGTGGAGTAGATTGCTAATAAATTGCATTGTGATGCTGGATATTCCCGCTGTTTCGGCTGAGATCATGGGATCATAAGGCTTGTTGCACCCTTGCAGTGAGCTGGACCGGCTCCCTGCTCACTGGCACCATATGGTCAGACTGGCATTGAGGGCATCAGCTGGCCGTGGGGGCTGGTTGGAGCCACACTGGTCATCAGAGCAAAGGCTGGAGGCAGTCGGGAGATAAACAGCAAGTGGAAGGTTATGAAATGCCACCCAGCTAGCGAGGAGCAGTGGGAGTGGGAGGACGTTCAAGGGCTGATTGACATAATGCAGTGCTGTAGGTCTGCTGGAGGGAATTGCTCATCTTCCCAGCCCTGGAGCTTGCAGCTGCTCGGCAGCTCCTCCCTGCACTGACCCCAGTGCTGGGGAGCAGCATCCCAATGCTTAGCAAGGTTTTTGGAAGTTACGAGGACTTCTCATGTTCAGGACTGGCAGTATGAATGAATATTTGGTCTCTGTTCATGTTTGTCAACAGTAACTGGAGCACCGGATAGATTTGTTTTGATCAGTTGTTTTCATAAGCCCAGTTCCTCTGTGTATGAACAGCTGCCCTTCAGATACCAGATTAAATCACTGTACTTATAGTTAAAGAAAATACTATGGAGATGAGTTTTTCAGACCCGGAAATGTCAGATTGGTGAGATTGGCAGAAAAGGTGGGAAGTCACAGAATTACATACTTTTGGGTGTCACCTGACTGGGATGAGGGCAGTTTGTAGTGGTTTGGTGCCATTCTGCAGCACTGGGGTGACAGCCATCTAGCTGATACCTGCCTTTTCTTGGACTCTGTGAAGTAACTTCCTAATTTGGGAGGGAACCAGTAGGAGTGCAAGGTATCTCGTGTTCTCTGTGGAGAAATCTGGAGGCACGATTGCTAATGCTAACCTTTTCAGCTATTTTTTGTCAGTGTTACATAAGATACCAGAAAAATAGAATTTCGGTGTCATGTTAAATTCAGGGGGTGGAGGTGGTGATGGGAAAACAACAAAGCTTTTGATCTTTCTTTAGTAAATAGGAGACTGGTTACAGAATGTAAATGTTTATCTTAGATGATGCTGTAAGCAGTACATTTCTTTCTCTCTGCTCACAGATGAGGACAGAACCAAGTTAGTCATCAAGATGCACATAATTTTTAGGATGCTTCTTGTCCTGCATGAAGTTGTTCATTTTGGGAATAAGCAGCAGTGTAACAGTTGTCTTCTTTTTCCACGGACTGTATCACTGACATAATACCACAAAGCAGCTTGAGGGAGTCCTAGCACAGAGAATTAAAGCCTTCACTGGTCTGCTGAGGGTTGAGTAAAACATTGTAAGAAGTAGCATTTCCTAAGTGGACAAGTACCCTTCTGTGCTCTTAGATCTCTTTTGTCAGTAGACAATGACTGGTCAGCCCTAAAGTAATTCTATTTTAAAATATTGATGGTGGATGACGAGCTCAGCTAAAAATGCATAGATTACTCAAACAAGCATACTGTTTACTTAGGATGAATTATGATGAATTAATTATTAATTATATTTCAACATCTGAAATTAAGAAAAGGCTAAATACTCAGAATATTAATGGTAGCTTGGAGATGGGACCAACTCAGTGGTGAAAATAGCTTATGAAAGATATGAATTTCAAGTATCTTCCCTTTTTTCCTCTTATGGTATGCTCTTTGTTTCTGAAGTGCCCTTTGAGGTGGAGCCCTGAATGAGAGCAGTGTTCTGGGAGAGGGATTACCTGGTAATGCAAATGGGCCAGGGGAATACTGGGGAAGAAAGCTCGTGGATGCTTGTCCTGTTCTTACTCTGCATCTCCAGCTCATTGGGCTGTTCTCTCGTGTGCACCAAGAGCCACATCAGCTGCTGCTGTGCTGGTGCCCTGGGAAGCTTCCTCATGTCTCTTCTTGTTTGGTGGCCTGTGCCAACCTGGTCCTTGTGGAGCCAGGTGGGCGTTGCATCCCGGTTCCATCTTTAGCCCAAGAAGCATTCAGGAGTGTGTGTGGCTCTTCCTTGGTGTAGGAGCCACTCTTCTATTTATGTTTTTTCAAAAGCTCTACTTAAATGCAAAATTTGGACAACACTTGAAACTGCTGAAATTGTTTCTTGTTATCATCTGCCTTTGTGATTTTTGGGACACCGAATTAGACCATCTTACTTGAAGGGAATGCTGTGTACTGGCTGCTCCAGAGATTCCAATCTGGATCTCTCTATGGCTGAGACACATAGGCATGTCTGTTTATTTTTTTGAATGGTTGTACATCTGCATGTAGTGCCTGTAATCTACAGATGGCTGTTCTTGGCGTCTCCATCTCAGCAGCCATGCATAGCAAAATACAACCAGATAAAATACGATAAGAGGATAATAGGATAAAACCAGGTAAAATAGCTCAGATGATGAGAAGAGGTGATTTTCCATAGCCTCCCTGATGCATGCTGGCCTCTGGGGTGGACTTCTTTGGGAAGTAGTTGATCAGGGAAGCTGCTTTGCTGCCACTGCAAAATGAGTTTTTATTTAGTACTCAAGTGCAATTTTTTCACCCAAATGAGTACAAACTGATTCTTTCTTAGGGACAGAAGAAACAGCATACAGGTTGAGAAATGAAATAAAATTCAGGGGAAGGCAGGTGCTGGTTAGTATCTTAGTTTTAAGAAGGTGTATTATTTATATTTGAGGCTGGTGAGTGCCAGTCCAGAGCCTGCTGATGGCAATGGAAAAACTATTCACCTAATGGGCTTTGGATTACTCTTGAGTAGCTTATTGTGCCCGCACCTCCCTTGGAGAGTGATATATCCTTCCTCTGCTCTTACTTCTTCATACAAATATGTTACACCTGGTTGACCAACGTGCCTTAAAAGAGATCTCAGTGGTGAGTGTGCTGATTTCCACGTGTGCAGGAAGGAGAAGCTGTTCCTTTGGGGCAGCTCCTGTTTGGCTGGAATCCTGCTGACCCCGGCTGCCTGGCTGGAGTCACTCCTTATTAAAGCCGCGTTGAAGCCGCATCTTTGGCAAGAGGTTGTTTGGAGGTGAAGTATTTTTACCGTGTTATTAGTGATGAAGATGTAGGGATTTGCATGAAATTAAGATGTGTGGTCTGTGCTGGGGCTGGTGGTGTTCTGGTAAGCATCCTGTGGCTGCCATCGCTTTCTGTGAGTGGTGGTGGCTGAGGGCACAGCAGGCATCGTGCCCCCTTCCGCAGAGCTGCTCATGACATCTCTGAAGGGAGCAGATGAGTGTTTCCTGTGAATACACGTGCAGAAACATCTGCCCGGCACATTGAATTAAAGGATTTTTCTTGATGTGCTGTCTGACCCCGTATGCTGAGGAACTTGAGTGCTCTGTTTTCCTCATGACTTCCCCCATCTTTTTCCTAAGCTGTCTTTTCGGCACACTCTTCCCGAAGCTGGAGCTGGACCTTGCTTCCCGCATCTGTCCCAGCAGCTGGACCACTTCCTGCCATGAATCATCCAAAACACACTTTTTTCTTTTTATTGTTTTATTTAAGGGTGAAGGCACATTTGTTCTCCCGAAGCCACAAGCTAATCGAAGTAGTCTGGCAGCCAAGCCTTAAATGAAGGCTGGGGTGCGAAAGTGTTCAGAGGGAGGAAGTGCCCCCCATCAATGGGGATCATGGGCAACCTTTCCTTGTGGAAACAGAGCTCCTTTCCTTGTGGGCTTGGGTTGTGGTCAGAGGAACAGCAAACTCCATCACTTCTTGGAGAGCTGCAGCAAAGCATCTTCTCTATTTGCACGTCAGTGTCAAACACACTGGGGCCTCTGGCTTTTGGAAGTTCATCGCTACAGCCAAACAAGTGCTAATTGTCAAATGATGTTAAGGGAGGGGGTCATAATCTTTTGTCTGAGAAGTCTTGGCTATGGTTTGGATCCTCTCTGGGATTGATGTTTGTGGCTTAGTTTTCCAGGGCTCATTGACTGCATGTGTTTCAAGTCTAGCAGTCCAAAACAAGGCTTTTTTTTTTGTTTTTGTCTTGAGGAGCTGGGGCTGAATAGTTCCTGAAACTTGAGAGCTCATTGTATTTCACACAGAGATGGAATCCGAAATCCTCCTCTTAAGTTTTGTCTTTAAAAAAAACACAACAAAACGAACCACCAAGAGACTCCAACCCAAAAGCACATTAACTGCGCAGTTGTTAAGCTTTTCTTTTCCTTGTTAATTTTTCTAGGGAAACGTCAGATTCACCACCTGGGAAACCAGCTTCAACTCAATCAGCACTGTCTGGATACCGCCTTTAATTTTTTCAAGATGGCTGTGAGCAAACACCTAACCCGGGGGAGGAAGATGACCCACGTAATTGCTGCGTGTCTCTACCTGGTGTGTAGGACAGAAGGAACTCCTCGTATCCTTTCGCATTTATAAAACATAAAGGACATAATTTTAGCAAGTCAGCTATCCCAGTTGGACCTTGTTTCAAAATGTGAAGAGGTAAGTGTTTAAGAGCTAATTTGATCACTGCTGGTTTTGTACAATGAAGTGAATGGGAGTGTTTCCTGTGGTTCAAGTACGTTTGTTCCCTTTCTAAATGTACAATACTTAGTATTTAATGCTATAAATGTCACTCTGACTCCCTTCAATAACTCTAAATTTCTTCTTTTTCAACATTTTCTTCAAGTATAAAATTGCACTTTCCCTGTGCTTTGCTTGGAATTATTATTTGTGGACTATTTTTTTGTTTATTTTGTTTTTCTTTTAAAACCAAATGACAGTTAATCCCAAACATCCCGCAGTGCCAACATCAAAGAACAGAATAGAGTTTCAGTGGGTTTTCCATCAACATATTTGGATTTCCTTCTTTTAATACTTAGAGAACTTAGAGGTATCACTTCTGTTTTAGAGATGTCTGATAAATTCTGAAATTTGCTCAAAGGTCATACAGGAAATCAGTGGCTGAAAGTGGAACTGCACACAGGGCAGATTTGCAGCTGAGTACTCCTTGCTCTGCCATCCCTATTTTTGTCCTGGAGAACTTCATTAAAATCCATATAAGCTTTATATACTGATGACCATCCAAATTAATTTGTTTTATATATTTTTATTTCTTTTATGTTGTGTTTCAGTTCCTGGAATTCAGGGTTTAGTAGCAAATAATTACTTCTGTTGGATGTGGCTCTGGGTGACCAGGTCTAGTGGAAGGTGTCCCTGCCCATGGCAGAGGATTTGGAATGAGATGATCTTTAAGGTCCCTTTAAACCTGAACCATTCTATCATTTTATCATTCTGTGATAAATATTCTCTGAAAAATATTCTATGATTCTATGTTATTTTAGTTATTTTCTACTTTAAAGCAGTATGTGCATATCATCAGTATTCTATTTGATTTGATGCTTTTTCTAGATTGCTGCTCTCATTCTACATTTTTGCAGTTGGACAGCTTAGCTTTCCTTTTAAGACTGAGATGATTTTTTGGTTGTTTCAAAAACTGTGTTCAGTATTCTATAATTGGTGCTTTCTGATAGTGTCGTGGTCATTGCATTTGGGTGTTTAAAAAAATGCGGTTTTGCTGGAATAATGGCATTAAAAGGAAGGTTTGCCTGTTACCCTGGTCTTTCCTGATGTAAAGTCTCTGTGTGAGTTTTGAACAGTACCACTCCATCATTACCATAAAGACAGTGTCGATTTTAAAGTATTGCAAATATTTTGGTAATACATTTTTCAGATAACTACCTGAAAGAGGATAGGTTTAGATTAGGTATTAGGAAGAAATTCTTTACTGTGAGAGTGGTGAGGCCCTGGCACAGGTTGCCCAGAGAAGCTGTGGATGCCCCATCCCTGGAAGTGTTCAAGGCCAGGTTGGATGGGGCTTTGAGCAGCCTGGTCTAATGGAAGGTGTCCCTGCCTGTGGCAGGGGGGTTGGAACGGGATGATCTTTAAGGTCCTTTTCATGTTCTGATTTATTTTTTTTTATGCCCATGTCACATTTTTAAAGTAATTTATTTACAGTTGTCATTTGATATTACTGAATGATAGCCCAGCCATAATATGCAAATCCATTTCTTCCCACTGATAGTGATAAAACAGCATTTGAAGCAGTGCAGGCTGTAAGAGGCAGACAGGTACCTACCCTGTAATGCACAGCCATCTGTGCAGCAAGTGTGGCTGACGTTTCTAGCAAAAAAACCAAAAACTATTTGGTTGGTTTTTATCCTTCTTTTAAGTATTTCAGCATGTATCTAAGCTACGTGCAAGATGTACTGTCTGGTTGACACTTCATAAATACCTAAATTAATTTCCCAGGTTTCTTTGTTAAATGGAGGTAATATCCTGTGTGATACTTCACATGAAATACTAGGAGTAAAGTGTGAATAAGCCTGCAAAGACAACCTCTGTCTTTCTATATGAGTATCACAAAGTACTCCACCCTCACTTGCATGGTTACTGTGCTGCCTGGGAATCAAGAAGCTGAAGTGCATGACCATATGGCTCAATTTTTTTAGTGTTTACTTTTTAAAAAATCCATTAGATAAACTTAATTTTGTAGCTGATATTAAGAATTCAACCATGTCCCTTTGAGAGAGGGAGTTGATTCAGCCTCTGCCTGTGTTCAGCTGCGGGTTTGGGGTTTTTTGTTTTGTTTTCTATCAGTATTTGAAGTCCAGTGTAGTTTGAAAAACAAACCCCAAATAACTTACAGACTCTTGAACATTGAAATATATGTTCCTTTTTCTGGTATCTTATCCTTTCATGAGAAACTTGAAAACCTGAGGGCTACAGATTGATGTTGCTGACTTTTGAGATTAGAATACATTCAAGGCTCCGTAGATTAACTATGATGATCACTATCAGCGTGTTATATTTGGTCCCAGCTTAATTCTGTCAATAAAGACATGTGCTACAGGAGGCAGGGGCGACCCCAGGGCCTTTGGGGCAGAGGGACCCAGAGCAGGTGTAGAGGACAAGCACGTGACAAAGTGCTTTAACAAGAATGAAAATGCTTGTTCAGGGTGATAAACTTGCCACTGGTTTTGGTCTTGTGGAGGAGCTTCCAAACAGGGCTTGAAAAGAGGAGCAATGCACTGTATAACACTGTACCAAGGATGTGCAGTATTTGTAACAGTTGAAGATTTATATGCACTGCTCAGTAGATTTCCTGAGTTTAAAGTATTCCTTGTCATTGTGTTTGTTCTAGAACTCTAACGAAGAAATTAGTGAGAAATTTAGAAAAGGAGGTTAAAGGCTGAAGATTGGAAAATGTGTTTTAGAGGAAAGAGGTGACGTGGAAGAAATGGCAAAGGGCAGCAGCATCCTCAGAGCTCAGAGACAGCTCACAGGCTTTGGGTGGCCCAGATAAATTGACAGAGTGGCTTGGGTGTCAGAGAGGCAAGAGTTGTAACCTGGGAACAAATTAGTCTCTGAAATAGAAGACATCATGTTTCTTAAAAACCAGTATGGTAGAGGGAGCAAAGAATGTATGTGGCCTGGGGAGGTGCAGTGGGATGTAGTCAGGGACCAAAGTGGCAGGAGTTGTTGTATTCTTGTGGCAGAACCGAAGGAGTGGGAAGCATTTCCAGAGGGAAAACAGAATTTAATTGTGTCTGCAAGTTCAGTTGGAGGGAGTGGAATGTATTTATCTGACGTGATTATCTGCTTATTCTTCTTTTTTTTCATAATGTGCATGTCGCCAGCCGGCCTCTGTGAAAATGTGAGGAATATTGTAGCCAAGTCTACTGGTGCAGTATGAATTATGCCTGAATAAACCTCAGCCTGAAATAGGAAAACATTATGTTCTCCTTGGTTCTTATGCGTTATTTAATTAATGCAAAAATGCAAAATATTCTGGTAACGCAAATTTTTTTGATCTGAAAAAGTGGTTCTGGAACTTAAAGAGACCATAAAAGTTGGTTTGTCCGAAGTGCGTCTTTTATTTACAGACCGTTAGAAAGTTTTATACCTGTTATTTGAGATGTGAATTGATTTATATCAGTTTATGGTTTTTATTAGTTTGTGTGACACAAAACCCCACAATGCAGCAACTTTGGCATAGCTTTTCATTTGCCTTCTTATATTACTTGTCAGCGTTAATGGTTTCGAGGTTGAACGGCTTACAAACCATTAGGTGAACTGGGGAGGTGTTCCATCATTTTGATGAGTTACCTATAAAAATTTTGATTTATTATTCCCTTTCTAGAAAGTGTCTATATTATCAGTGTCAGAAGTAAAGATATAATGAAAAAAATACATCTGAGGGAGATAGTGATTTTTAAAATCCTCAGGTTTGATGGAACCTGTTGAACCTGTTGTCCCCCTCGCAGGGACTGAGCAGTGCTGAGCATTTCCAGTGATGTCTGACTTCCTCTGGCACTGCCAGCGCTCCCGGCATTTCAGACTCTGGGTTTTAATTTGTTTCTTGGAATAGTAACAGTCCTCAGTTGTTTCTCTTTAATGTTTTGAACATCTTTTCCACACCTACATATGTTTGAATGGAAACAAAGGGCTCTTTAGCTGGTCCCACCGATCCCGAGAGAGAGAACTTGGGAAGAGCCAGGCAGGGTGTTTGAGTGACTTATGGGCTCAGCTGTAACCTGTGGCTGCCCCAGGGTCACTCAGGAACAATGAGAGCCTGGCCAGGATTTTCCAGGTGGGATATCAGTTTGTTTTAATCAAGGAACATTTCATTCTGTTTGTAATCCTTTTACTATACACAACTGTTAGAAAAACTGTACAACTGTCCACTATTCTGTGTAATATTTTCCAGCATTACCACCTGGGGTCTTTTATAGCAGCATTTTACATGGTAAATGTGTTTTATCCCACACACATGCACCTTTTTTATTTATTTATTATTTTTCTTTGAAGCTCTGAAAAATGCACCCTTAGTTGTAAACCAAATCCTGTCTTGTTAGAGCACAGTAAATAAAACCTTTTCCACATGAGAAGAGTCCCTGCAACCTTCCTTCACCAGCTATCCTGTGTAAATATCCCTCTGTTTGCCTCTGGAGGTAAATTCAGGGCAGGTTTCCCCCCCCCTCCAGTAAAGCTCATCAGTCTCAGTGCTGGAGGGGCTTGCTGAGCCCTTCCCTCCACCTGGGGCTGTGCAGCCTCCTGGGTCTGAGGCTGAGTGACTCAGATGGTCTTCAGTGGCTTTGTGAGGAGTCAAAGGACAGAGGTGGGATCCTGCCAGGGTCAGGCCAAGGCAGCCAAGTGAGGCCCCTCTTCTGAGCTGCTTGCAAAAGAACATTTCTTCTAAATGTCTAAGAAAAATAACCTTAAATATGGGCGTTGGGAGCAGAAGGCTGTCAGGAGAACGTTTGGTGCCTGGAAGTCTTTCAGATGTAAACTTGCTCTGGGTGGGAAAGTAAAAGGCCCTTTTCCTCCCTGACTTCCTCTGCCCTGTGAACCTCCCTTTTGTTTGAGGGAAGATCATGAAGGCATTGCCGGATCCCAGCAGGCAAGAAGGTCTTGGAAAAAAAAAAGGGCATCTGAATGGGGCAGCACTTTGTTATTTCCTATCTGTCTGCAGTACTTGTACTTTATTGCCAAGCTATTTGAAAGTCTCCTGGTTTAATGTGTTTATTTTCATGTCACAGTAAGGGAAGCTGAGAGTATTTATCTTCATTTCCAGGTGCAGGACTGAGGCTAAGTGACACATTCAGAGTTACCCAGAAAATCTGTGATGGAATAAGGAACTGGTCTCTTTAATCCTTGGTTAGGCAGCAGCTACTGAGCTTTTCTGCTGTGTTGGTCTTTGCAGGAGAAGTTCAGCTAATTCCCTCTCAAGCATTAGGAGGCTCTGTTGGCTGCCATGGTGTCCTGGGAAGCTTTGTATGGCCTTGCCATGAGAACCTTTGGTGGATACATTCTTTGTTTCTCTACTAACACTTCAAGGTCTATCTTTGCAAGGAAAAGGGCAAGACTTCCTTTTTTATTAGAAATGAAAAATTAGATCTCCAGCAATCTTTTGACCTCCACTAAAACTTCCTGGAGCCAGCAGGCCTAGTGTTACTGATTAAAAAGTTAACTTTTGAAATGAGGCTTTAATCAAGAAAATTTCAGAGCTGTGGCTAGGGAGGTTAATAAAACCATCTTCTATTTCTCTTTGGTTAAGGACTTTCTCTTTAGTAGCTGACCTTTTACTTTTTTTTTATTAACTACTGTTGCATTGAAAATATGTTGAGTGTGACAAGGAGATAAGAGAATAAAAATGGATTTTAAATTGTGTAGTTAAAATACATATAATGTTTACTAAGGCAAGTTACTCCATTTCAATAATTTTGTTTCGGTGTGAGGTAAAGGATGCCAAGATCTTGCTTCATACAAAGTTGAACAGAATATATTCAGTTGGGAGGGACCTACAACAATCATCCAGTCCAACTGCCTGACCAATTCAGGAATGACCAAAAGTTACAGCATGTTGTTAAGGGCAGTGTCCAAATGCTTCTTAGACACTGACAGGCTGGGGGCATCAACCATCTCTTGAGGAAACCTGTTCCAGTGTTTGACCACACTCTTGGTAAAAAAATGCTTCCTGATGAAGCATTTGCTTGGACGTGAAGTCTTGGAAAAGCCTTGTCCACTTAATTTCAAAATGAAGTTTTAAAATTGCTGTGTTTTTGAGTGGATAGATTTTAGCTGGAAGAGTTTCAATCTCTTAATAAAAAATTGCTGCCTTAAATAGGGTGTGGCTGTTGTTGCCCCATGTTATTTGCTTCGATTTCCAAAGAGTTAGGTGTTTGGTAATGCTTGGCTTGTGTGATCATTCCTATTTGGTACCACAGGAGAAAATACTGGAGATGCAGGGAAGAGGGCAGCCAGGGACAGCAATAGAAATTAAATTTCTGCACCTTAATTTCTCCCCACCACCCCCTCCTCCAGCCAGGGCTGGGACTGCTGGATTTCAACAGCAGGGCTCATGACCTAAAGCCTGCATATCCAGTCTCCCTTTCCATGGAGTGAGGGAGAATCATATCTTTCCCTCTCAGTAATGCCTTCCACATTTTTTTCCCTATAAAGAGATATGTATAAAGCAAGTGTGGTGCTGAGAGAATGAGGTGTTTTGTGTTTCCAGTTGGTGGGAAAGTAAATTTTCCTTTCCATGTGCTTGTTGATGTTGTTTGCTCCGTTGCTGGCTCTGTTCTCTTCCCTGCTGCATCCCCTCACTGCCAGGGCTGCTGCTGGCTGCTGCCCCGTGCTCATGGATGGGCGAGGCAGGAGGACCCCGGGGCCTCCTGTGTCACTCCCAGGTGTCTCACCTGGCCTCCAGCTGTATTGCAGAAGAGCCTGTGTTTCCCCAGATCCTGTGCCATATCTCAGTCTGCTCTGGATGTCTTTGTAGTGCCTGAAGTGGTGCTGGAGTACTTGAGTGGTTCCACTTGTGTCTGGTGGTTTGCAGTGTCTTCTAAAGAGAATTCTCTCTGGAGTAGAAAATAGCCTGAAGCATTTTAAACTGGTTGTGTGGCCCTGCACCCTGGGGGACAGGGCTGGGGAGATGGTTAGTGGCTGTCAGGGTCTCCTCTTGTCCCTTGTGGGGGAGGGGGGGGAAAGCCATAAACCTTCACTGTGCATGACTCAGATGTGGCAGGAAAACAGTGAGTGTGATTGCTGACTGGTATTATCCTGCAGGGTGCCCTGCTCTGGAAGTCATCGAAGCTTTCCACTGGGAAACTGTAATTTTAATGTGGAGATTCTGTACTTGGGTGATTTTCTTTGTTCCTTTAAGATTCTGAAAATACAAAAGGGGAAGGGAACTTTACATTGTGGTGTGTGTCAACTCAACATCTGACTGTTTAAATCCTTGTGCTAAATGCCCATTATGGATGCTGCAGGGAGGGAGGGGAAAAGCTGCTGTAAGTGCAGTAGTGATAATTGACCCACTTAAGAGAGCTGCTCTAATTTCACATGTTACAGCATCCTGGAAATTCAGATAAGAATGTTGATCTCTCCAGCTAATAGGATTTCTAAATATATCATCCAAAAGAAGCAGGAGGACTGTAATTTTGTGTGTATGTGTGTGTGTTCAGGCTAATGTTTTGTTTAAGAACTGCATACTCTGAAAATCTGCTTTTCTATTCACTTGTTACTAACACAGGATAAAATAGAACTTGACCTCTGGTGCTGGGAAGGGGAGACCTGATCATGCCCCATTGAATTCGCTGACGAAATTCTCCCCAGCTTTTGTGTAGAGGGGTGACCAACTTTTTCCTTTCAGGATGTTGGTACCCAGCAGGTGGCTCAGACTGTCAGCTTTTCCATAATGCAGCATTAAACAAAGCATCTGCAGAGATAGAGAGGGGGACAAGGTCACAAGATGGCCTAGCAAGATTACAGATTTTGGCTGGTTTTGATAGCTTTGTTTTTCCTCATTAAAGGGAAATTTTGAACAGTAAAGGTCAAAATAATCCTCTTCTGAAGTCTGTCTGCAGAAATACTTCATTGCTTTGCAGAGCAGAGTGTTTCAAGTCTCTGGACAATTCTTTCTCAAGCATATCGATGGGTATGACTGCTCTGCTCTGCACTGGTATATGGCCTCACCTTGAGTCCTGTGTGCAGTTTTGGGTGCCACAATATAAAAAAGATATAAAGCTCTTGGAGGGTGTCCAAAGGAGGGCAATAAAGATGGTGAAGGACATTGAGGGGAAACCGTATGAGGAGCGGCTGAGGGTACTTGGTCTGTTCAACCTGGAGGAGACTGTGAGGAGACCGCATTGCAGTTACAACTTCCTCCTCAGGGGAAGAGGAGGGGCAGGCACTGATCTCTTCTCTGTGGGGACCAGTGACAGGACCTGAGGGAATGGCCTGAACTTGTGTCAGGGGAGGTTTAGGTTGAATGGTAGGGAAAGGTTCTTCACCCAGAGGGTGGTTGGGCATTGGAACAGGGAAGTGGTCACAGCACCAAGCCTGACAGAGTTCAAGAAGTGTTTGGACAGTGCTCTCAGGCACATGGTGTGACTCTTGGGGTGTCCTGTGCAGGGCCAGACGTTGGACTTCAGTGATCCTCGTGGGTCCCTTCAAACTCGGGATATTCTATGACTGCTGGAAACCCTGGGGTTTGCAGTCAATAGAGCTGCTACACCTACACTGTTATAATTCTGGAGATCCTTTGCCCTTGCCCATTATACCTTTCTGTGTTGGGACAAAAACAGGCATCACCCTAACCCTTTGAAATGAAGGGACAGGCCTTACTCTGTAGGCTTCTGGATTGGATCCACTGAAGCCTTTGTTGCTGTGGGCTTGAATTACATGATGGGTAATTCAAGGAGAAGTGTTTATTGTTTGGCAACCCTGTGCTCCATCACCATGTCGGGCCTTGTGTAACCCAGAAGGACTTACAGCAGAAGCATCTGAGCCAGATTTCTAATGAATGCAATTGTGGTCTGTTATTGCATGCATAAAAATAATAATTAATGAAATTAATTGCATGGTCTGTCCTCTTAGTCATTAGGTTGCAGTTTGGGGTGTCTGAAGTGATGAGACATTCTCATGGCAAAGGTGAAACAAGAACCAGAAGCAGGGAACTGGAGAGCTACAAAGGCATCAGTAATACCAGATTAAAAATATGAGGGACAGCCCTCAGGGGCAGCACTGAGAGGGGGTGATGCTTGAAATGTGGTGGCAGAGACATGGGGGATAACGATGGGAACAACATCAGGATGAGTTCTGGGTGATGGATGAGAGGAGGGAAATGTGATGGCAGAGAGGCCTCCTTCCAGGGAAATAAATACAAAGGAGGGATGATAAGGAAGGGATCACACCTCTCATGTCTTTGACCTTCAGCAATCCTTGCATGCTTGTGAAAATAAATATTTAACAATCTTCTTAAAGCTTGTTTGAAAGAGGAAATAATTAGGTTGGCTCTCTGCTTAATACGGAGGTTTATCTGTGCATCTGAATTTTGGGGCTTATGTCAGCAAAACCAGCATTATAACTGGGTGGTGTTTTGGGCTGATGGGAGCTAATATGTTGCTAACACCAGCTAAATAAAAAGCAGTGTGGTACAGCCGGTCATTGTGTAGCACATTCTTGCTTTTGTCAGAGGATATGCGGGATATGCTCTGGGATGTGGAGGAGCCGCTTCCCCTTCCTTCCCTGCATCCCCACCCCCCTCTTAAGAAAAGAAAAAAAAGAAGAAAGAAAAGACAAAAAGCGTTACCTGATGCTTTGTTTAAATAAATCCTGATAGCAAAGATGATGAATTATGGTTGATGTTTTTGATCCAATCACTAAAAATATTCCTGGTTGTAGCCATCACTAATATTTTATGCATTTTAATACTTTAGAAGTCAATTAGAAAATTAAATGCTCTCCTTCATTAAAGTAGAAGATTGTGTATTTGAATTTTAATGCAGTAAGAACGCTGCCTTAGAACACAAATTCATATTATTAGATTAATTAAGATCAGTAATGCAAAATAGGGTGAACAAAAGCCAGTGCGTTGAGACCTATAAGCCCTTCTGTGCTTGCTATCTGCAAATATTTTAGCTTGAGGTCTTCACAAATTGTGTCCATGTTCATCATATTCTTAAGTCTTATGCAGCTTTTTCTGTCTTGCAGTTTTTGATGTCATAAGAACAAAGTGAAGGTATATCAGAGAAACAATATTACCCATCAAATTTGTTTTGTAAAATCAGGATTCGTTCTCACACCTGGCCTGGCCTCATATCTTTAAAGTGGTCTTGATAGTGATTTCTCACATCCTAATAAAGTATAAGCCTTTTAAATTCTGGTGAAAGTACATCTGAAGAGCTCTCTTATTTTCTTTAGATGTTTCTCACTGGGATTTTGTTTGCATGACGTAGTGTTCGTACACAAACCTCAAACTGGAAATGCTTTTCAATGAGAGATTTTTAGCGTTTTGTAATCTCATGCCAAGTAAAATTGTGAGCTGAGCCTTTTCTAACCTTTTCCCTGTTAGTCTGCCTTTACAGCAAGTCCGTGTCCTTCCTCGAAGGCAAAAGAAAATGTCTTTTAAGTTTAACTGCCAGACTGGCTCAGTATTGTTGTAAGTATGAATGATGTAATACTCAATCACATGGTGGTATGTCTGCTATTTTCCCCTCTTTGAGAGAGAGAATAATCTTTCCATCTTATCCAGTTTCAGCAGTCTGGGAAAATAGCAGCCTTAAATGAGACCCAAAACAACCAAAATCTTGATTTCTTCCAGAGCTTTGCTTTTGAAGCCAGATGTTCCCCATGTCTTCTTTATTTTGACTTGCTAATTGGAATTAAGATGTTGAAGATAACGTGTGCTTTGAAGCCTGTGTATTGTGTATTTTATTTAGATTTAATCCTTTAAACATTTGACAATAAAACATAAATTGCGGAGCTCTCATCTTTAGATCAACTGTAAGCGAATCATTTAAGTTTTCAACATCCTTCCAGTTTGAGAGAAACACAGTAGTCTCAGTGATGTTTTGACTGCATGTGTTGGTAAAGTGCTATGAGATTTGCTAATCAGCATTTTTAAATGGAGATATATAGCTGTTTCTTCAATGAAGGAGCAGCTTGTCTGCCAAAAATAAAGTCTTGGCTTATGCCTTGACAGGGAGTAGAAATTGGAATGCTCTTCAGATTCCTTTTGTATTGGTAAGCAAGGAGGAATAGTGAACAATATATTTTAAGTTGTCATATGTCATGACAGAAAGCAAATTTTGAAAGAGGGAAAATATATAGACTGAAAATAAAAGCGTTTTAGTGTGAACAAAAAATTGTGTGTAACTTACAATAGGCTATGATCTTTTTAATATGAAAACTGCAGGTTTTTATATGCAGTAAAACTGCATATTCAGCAACATGACATTCTGTTAGTACTAACAGAAATGGGAAAGCCTTTATTAAATAAAAACCAGAACCCCAAACATTGCCTCTGTCTTATTGTCAGGAAGAATTCTCAATTTATCTGTTTTACAGTATTTTTCCTTCTGCAATTGGTCCTTTTAACTTTTCATTGTTCTTGTAGTGGCCTTGCAGTTTCCAAGGGGAAACAAAGTTGTTATTGTCATTGCAGGTAGTGTAATGTGTGGCACTACTCTGGGACAAACAATGAGCTGGTGTTTCAAGTCAGACTGCAGAAAATTTGAGAGGTTACCTGAACCTGCTTGTTTCTGAGAAAGCACCAATGTGTCCTCACTTTCCGAGGCTTTTGCCCCCTTCTAGTTGCATTAAAAATACACTTTTTTCTCTTCCCTAATGATTCCATGGCTTCAGAGTAATGAAGTTCTGCCTGTTCAGCTCCAAAGGCTGTGAGATTATAGATGCTTTTCTGTGACTTTTGCTGTTGGATGAAAGAGCTGGGCCGTCTGAATTGAGACCATTTCTTTTGAAATTTGCCATTGAAATTGCCACTAGACCATCCCTGACCTCCAGGGAAATGAGGAAAGAAATGTAAAATAATTTTTAGTCATTACTGAAGAAGTCTTCTTTTAAAGAGACATTGGGAGTTTTCAGCTGCTGCCTCTCACTTGGTACCTGGAATCAGAGAACATTCTATTCTATTCTTGTCTGGAGTTGAAAGTTTGGTTTTCCCACCTGAGTACTGTTAACTTCTGCAGAATTCAGGTTGAATTTTCTTCTCTATTTGAAAATTTCTGGTCCTTAAAGGATCAGTCTTCTAGAGAGTGCACCAGATGGACTGCATCTGTACTGCAGAGTCCCTCTGAGGGACTCCCAAATCACTGCATTCTTGTCACATCTGGAGGACCCAGTTCATTGCCAATAATTATTTCCAGTGCATATTCAGATTATAGTTTTTCAGTTGAAAAATATTTTTGTCAATGTTCAGCTTAATATTTATTATCATCCACGTAGACTCTAAGCTTTTACTGTGGCAGAGGAAAGCAACTCAAGTATTGACTGTTGCTGTACTCATTCCTCAGACTTTGAATGGGTGACTTCAGTGTCTGGGCTGTTTCTCACAGTCATTCAATGGTGAAACAAGAGAATGCTCCAGTCCTTGGTTTCTGCTGATCATGTTGGCAGCTCTCCCAGCAGAGCTGTGAACTGGTCACTTTTCTCCTGTTTCAGCAGGAGAAGTTGAGAGCACAATCAGGACCCAGGACCATTGGCTAAGAGGTCAGAACATGAGGACAGCTTCAGAAAAAGAAGCTTCAAAGAAATGTAGCTTGAGAGGAGTGTTTCATTACAACAATCCTTCCTACTGATAGGTTCTAGGATGGGAGGAAAGAGAACGCAGAGCATTGTCCACCAGCTATCCAGCAGCCAGAGAAGGCGTGATACATACACCCTTTTCCATGGGGACCTCCACCTCCTTTGTGCAAAAGCTGTTCCTTGCCTGGTCAGTCCCAGCCTGTTCTCTGTCAAGTGCATGAGGCTTTTCAAGAAGTTCAAAGACAGATGTTAGCCTAGTTCTCCAACCTTCTGAGATCCCTCAGAGTGGCAGCCCCACCTTCTGACACAGGACTGCTCCCCTAGATTGGTGCCACCTGCAGAGCTGCCCAGGGAGCCTCTGCCTTGATGCCTCACTGCTCATGGAGACAGTGCTGACCCTGAGAGACACCTGCAGTTACTCTCTGCTAGTTGGACTTTGTACTATTAGTCACAGCCCTTCAAACCTGGCAGTCCAGCCAATTTTATGCTTGTCTTCTAGGCCAGCAAGCCAGGCCATGATGTCTCAACAACTTGGCTTTAAGAGCACGGTGGCAGACCATGCGTTCAGCTTTGCTGAAGTCAAGATCAACAGCATCCACTGCAGTGCCAGTGGCCCTGAGCTGGTGTTGGTTGGGATGCCACTTTGCACAAGGGTGCAGCTGAACTGTCAGCCCACAGGGCAGTTTTTTTGGCTTGTGCTCTGGATGAAGAATTTCTCTTTGCCCAGAGTCCAGAGCGATCTGTCTTTGTAATGGGCAACACGACAGGTGCTCATTGATTTAATTTAAGGGTTTTTTTAAAGGAGCGGTGACTAAACGCTCTTCCTGACTTGCACAGACCCCAGATTCGCTTCCATTAGGGGAGTTAAAAGCCGAGAGGGTAGTCAGGGCAAGATCCTGCCTGTTCTCCTTTTGAAGCTGTTGTTGCTGTGCAGTCTGAAATGCAAGAGCTGTGGGGCCAGGAGAAAGGCAAACAAGTGGAAGCTTTTGTAGGTGAATGGCCAGGCTTAGAGAGGGTGTATGCCTAGTTCAGTTTCTTCCTCTAAGGATATTCCTGTGTGTTTCCTTTCTTACTAGTATGTTTATTATATATGATTCTATTGACTTGATATGTAAACAGTTGTGGCAGCAGGACTGTAACTCCAATTTGCTTCCTCCCAGCTCAGTCTCCTGATGATGGAGGTGTAGAATTTATGGCATTTTATGGAGCAGGTCAGTATTGCAGTCCTCGTCTTCTGACTGGAGAAACTGAGGCACAGAAGGGAAGCAAAACGACTTTTTTATCCAGTGTTGATATGTTTGTGTCCCATGTGGATCTATACCTCTTACTGCTGCCTCCCATAATGTAGTGTAGCAGCCCTGTTTTACATATTGCTCTTCTGTTTAATTTTGCTAAGGCCCTGGAATATACTTTTCAAGGTATATTGGCTAAACCCCTTGCAATTTTAAGCTAAAATTGGGAAGAGGAGTGAGTTCTGCAGGCTCACTGGCTCTGGTATTGCCTTGAACTTGTTAGGCAAAATTCTAGGCTGAATGTATAAATCTCAGTGGTGGGAAAAAAGTTATCATTTTTCTTGAAAGCTTTGCAAATATGACACAATCAGTGAGCAGCTGTAAACATGAGACTCACAATAGCATTCTCAGTTGTTGTTCAGAACAGAGCTGTATTTTAGGAGCTTGCCGTCAGCATAGTGGAGAATGTTATTTGCAATTACACTGCTAGGTTACAATAAAACTACTGCAAGGCTGTGTGAAAGGCGTCTAAGGAGATCTTTCCCAGCATATCACTGGCAGTTTTTATTTTCCCAGAGGCAGATGATATGTACATCATTACTGGCTTGTTTTTTGCTTTCTCTCATGAAGAATTCCAGCAGCTGAGATAAGTTTACAGCTTCTTAAAAACTGATAATGACAGAGAAGTCTCTGTGCTGTAAGAGAGACGTGAGATAAGTGCTTGCCATTGCTACGGCATTCAAAAGAAGATAATACAGGGATAAAAGTTTAAAATGACACTTCAGGAAAATACCACATTTTCCATCTTGATTAAAGCCATCTAATGAAAGTTGTTAACTTTTAAGAACGTGAGAAATGCCATTTGCAAGTAAATTAGTTTCAGTTTGTTCACTGACTGATGCTGTGCAGCATTGTTTTGGAATGCTTTGTGAGTTCCTACCTAAGTAAAATAAATATTGACAGTAATGCCAACAGAATTGCAGTATCTGTGACAAGTGAATTGCACCAGATTGCTTACTGAATACCTGAGTTTTCAGTAGGATATTGGTATGTGTATTCTAGCCCCTTCCTACCCTCTTTCCCCACACACCTTGCCCCAGTAAAGGGTTTTCCTTTTATTCCTTAAGGATCCTTTCATAAAGATGAGTAACCTATAACAAAGGACTTGACACTTGCTTTATCTTTTTTTAACAATGAGAATTGATATGTGTATTTACAAAGTGATTTTAGAGCAAATTGGTGCAAAATGTAATTAAGTATTAGCCTGAATAAAGGATTTTAAAGTTCTTATAGGAGGAGCCTAGCTATATGTGTTGGGTAATAGAGGCATGAACATTAGGACTGTCATGCTTGAAAGGAAGGGCTCAGTCTGTGATATCTCTTGGATCTCTCAGCTCCTAAGCTCTTTTTGCATGTTTTGCACAGGGGGACAAATTTCTATGTTGATTTGCATATCATAAACTCACTAGTTAGAACAGGATGTTGCATTTAGACAGGATGTAGCTTGGGTCTGAAAAATAATTGTTGACCATAAAGTTAAGTTGTCTACTGGGATATTATAGCTGAAATACATTTGGAAGATTGTTTCTCTGATCTTTTGGAGACACTTGGGAACCTCAGAGTCAAAATGTGTGCTATAACAGTAGGATAATCAGAATATTTCAGAGCATTTTACTAAGGAAGGGGAAACTGTTGTCTTCATTATAAAAACATGATAAAGGATGGAATGTTTTTTGTCGGGCAGTGGCAAAAATGGAAACAGAAATCCAGTGTCCTGAGGCACAGCTGAGAGTCCCTCTGGGCTATGCCTTTCAGTTTCTTGGGAAAAACAGATTCCCAAAGGGAATCATTTGTTTCCCATCCTTTTGTGTAGATGAAATACAAAGTGTATCAAATGCCTGTGACTGTATTTTCCCTGCTTAATAGATCATCTCAAAGATTTATTCTCGTAATTGAACTGTCTGAAAAGTTAGCTACCTTTAAAGCTTCAGATTTGTTGTCTTTCTGCTGTGCAATGCAAGCTCCTCCCTCCACCTGTTTTTTTAGGCTTGCTCAAGGACCAAATTTAATCTGGTTCTAGAGACCACTTTTTAAGACATAAATTTGTTTTAACTTTAAAATCCAGTATATTATGTCCTTGACGGGGAATGTGTCGTGTTGAGAATTGTATTAATTTTAAGGTACGATGAAATGTCCCTTGCCCTGAAAGGTGTTTAAAATTAGCATTTGATATTTTGAAAGTTAGAAAAGCTATTGCAGTTCTTTTTCTGGTTTTTTTGTTTTTTTTTTGTTTTTTTTTTTTTTTTTAGTTCTTCTTAAGCAAGTATCTTCTCACCCTGCCAATGACAGCTAAAGGCAATATCTCCCTTGTGCATTGCTGGGAAGTAGAAGTGAAGGCATGTTTGTATGTTGCATCTTGTCCACAGGTTGGTAAATTCAGACATGCTAACTCAGTTGCTTCTGTCTGTTCATATCCCAAGATACCTGGGTAACTGTCCAAGGGGGTAATGTGAGTTTTCTACTTCCGTATTGCCAAATAAACCTCCTTTGAACACTTTGCCAGTGGTACTTTAAAGTGCAAGATGCATTATTCTATAATTTGGTAAAATGCTTTATTAGTAACTCAGTTGGGATAAGCTGCTATTTATGAACCATAAGGCAAACCCAGTTTAGATAATATAACTTTATTTAATAAAACCCAAATTCAGTATAAACCCCAAATTTAGAATACCTCTGTGCTGTTATGGCTTATGTAGGTTTCTGCTTCAATGAACGTCGGAATCTTTTTTATATTTAGTGCAGGCATTTCTCAAGGTGAAAGCATGGGTTGAGGATTTTTTCATTCACCTATGCAGCACATCAGTTTAGCTCCATGTTTTCCTATTCATTTTATTAAAAATATCTAAACCAGACTGCTTTGAGGAGTTCAGCCAGTGTGAAAGCGGCGTGTCATCCTGACTTCCAAACAGTGCTGATAAACTAGTCCTGAGAGGCCAGTTTTCAGCTCCGTGCTGCGTTTATGTTCTGTAACAAACACAGGTGATTGGGGAAGCTACTGTGAGTTACTGTAATGCTTTTAAACAAACTTGCTTTGATTACTACAGGAGTAGCAATTAACAGTTTGGTAGCATCTGTGGAAGCGTTGCTCCATCCGTTCCCCGGGAGAGAGCCAGACGCATCCATGGAGCCATTACACCTGCTCTTTTTCCAGTGGAGTGCTGTGGGTGTGAGGCAGGGTGGGAATGCAGAGAGCTCTCCTGCCTGCCTGGGTGAGGTTTTCTGATCAGCAGGAATAGACCATCAGGGGCAAAGGTATTCCTGTAGTGCCCCCTTTCAGAATACAAGGCTCGCTTTGGTGCAGTCCAGGTAATGAAATAGGTTCCTGCAAGTGCCCCCGGGCATCTGATACAGAAGGGTTTGTTCTGTCATGGTGTTAGGTGACATGTGCTGAGATGACTCTCTTAAAGGCCTTTGAGAGTGGGAAATTTAACACATCCAATTGTTGTACTTCCCACCAAAGGCCATTAAGGAGTCAGCTGCCTCAGAAGGGCAGGGATGCAATTCATTCCTTTTGAAGCCCTATTTTCCCTTAAAACAAAGGCTCTAGTGTCACAAATTTTTTGCTAAACGAGTGACAGTGTTGTACGTGTGTGATATTAGATAATGGCTATGCATGGGTAAATCAGCTCCACTGATACAGGCAGGAAAGCAGCATCTGAGTTTCTGTGCAAACTCTGCCGTGTCCCAGTGCTGGGACAGCAGCTGCAGCTCTCCCGCCCCAGAAAAGGTCTGCTGAGATAATTCTCCGAGGAGCAAGTGCTAATACCAGTGCATTAGCCTCAGTATGGGTATGAAAGCAAAGATGTAATACTTGGCTTCTGGCATGGGAAATGTAGGACACTCTGTGTCCACAGATTTGGTTTTATTCTGGTTTAATTGAGCACTGTAATGCTAGTTTTTTTCAAAAACTATAACTGAGTGTTTACTGTGAGTAAAACCAGAGCAGTGCTGTGATGAAGTCTCACACAAGGAACTGTGTATGTACTTAAAACAACTGTAATCAGTTTTGAAAGATTTTGGGTTACTATAAAGCAGTTACTCTGCAGGCTTTTGTTCCTTATTTGTTTTAAGGTTTGTCTTTCAGATAAGGTAGGTCTTTGTGTTTTGGAGCAAGCTGGGGAAAACTCTGCAAACTTTAAAGAGAAATTTGAGAAGGTGGGATGGGTGACTGAGAGATTGTCTCGGGCTCTAGTTTTGATGAATGCTTTAAGCCAGTGAGAGCTGGCGTGGCTTCAGAAAGAAGTTATCTTGCTTTGCCCTTGCCTGCTCAGTCCTCCCCCAGTCCACCCCCTGCCTTCTATCAGCCCAGGTGTTTGTGCAGTTACATGAGAACTGGGGAGTTAATCCAGCTGAAAACAGGCAAAAAAAAAAGAAAAGAAAAAATATTTTTTTCAGGCAGTTCCTTCGGCTGGTTTGCCACGTTACTGTACAAGTGGCAGCCCAGGGAAGGGGGTGGTAATGGACTAGAATCAAACTACTTAGGGCAGGGATATTTTTCTTTTTTAATTTCTTTACATCTTTCAAAACTCTTCCATTTGGAGTTTTCTGAAAAGGCAGAGTGTCAGGCTCATGACAGTGCTGGTTTTCCTTTGCCACCTCTGAGCAGGCAGTGATTTTCCTCTGCTCCTTCTCTCTCAGCCAGCTGCTTCACGTTTCCAAACGTGTGCATTGCTGCTGTGCTGAATACTGGAGTGTCATCTCAGAATAGTTCTTCCAAATCTGCACCTCTGAGTTCTTGTGAACTTTTCTTTCACTGTTGGTACAAGAGTCATAACCTTTATAGCCTTTGTACACACGAGAGAGAACTGAACTCCTTTACATTTACTTAAATCTTCACTATCAATGTCCTCCTTCCCAGCTGCTTTTTTTTAAGCCTATTTTATTATCAAATGGTCATTCTGTGCAGATATTTGGACTGCAGTTTCATGCCTGCTTGTGTTTTCTGCAGCGATTTTACAGTTTAGTCTGGTTTCTTTTCCCCTTGCAGCTTGAGCTTTGCTCCTTTCCTGGTGCCTCTCTCCCATTCTCATCTGCCAGGCCTGCTCTTCTTTTAAGTTCTTCCATAGACCTTGCTTCTCCTAGCAACCTCTCTTGTTTTCCCTCACGAGCACTTGTTCAATTTACTGTTCAGGGGACGGGGGTCTCTGTTTCTTGTTTGGAGACTTCTTGTTGTTTGAATACAGCCAACTGTTATTTATACACGGCCACATCATTCAGGTTGAAGATTAACCTCATGTCTCTCACAACTTTTAAATTAATATTTACATTTTCATTCTATGCTTAAATTTTCTTTTCCCTAAGTAAATATACTAACTAGATTATCTTTCAGGAGCTTAGTATGGATATTCTTTGCATATTTTATCCCTTTGATACCCTGAATAATTGCGAGTTGACTGTACAAGCATTTTGAGACAAGAAATGTATTTTTTACTTTTTTTTTTCTTCTGTTGTGTTGCACTGTGTTATAAATTTACATGCAACTATGTAAATACTTGGCAATACCCCACAGAGCAGGTTTTTCACTTGAAGTCAGTAACACCAGGAACATGGCCTAGCCCCAGTCCTTTGAAGAGGATGTTCTCCAAGGGCAGCATTTTCAGAAGGGCTGAACGCTCGCTGCATATTCAGCCAGCCTGGCGTGCTTTTGAAAATGTTCCTCTAAATGGCAACGACTCTGAAGACAATTATTAAGAAAAGCTGCAGCATTAATTTAGCAAAGACAGAGCTGTATGTGCACTGGAGTCTGGAGGCTGAGGTAGCTCGCAGGCGTTGGATCCGTCCCGCCTGACCGGCTGCGGCGCCGGCAGCAGCCCAGTCACCCCGGATTTTGTCTGCAGCTGCTGGAGAGAGAGGAGGGGAGAGCTGGTGTCAAAAGGCTAATTCAGGTCTTAGGTGAGCCAGAAGGCCACACCTCTAACCCTTTCAGTTAATGCCATGGAATCAGGCAGGCTGAATGCAGCCAGAAATACCTGTCTCCTTTTTAATCTGCCTGGTGGTTGTACGATACTGAATTACTGCTGCTAACTTTGTGTTAACTCTGAGGATAGGGAGGTTGCATGAGCTGAAAGGGAGCTGCTGGAGAAACGTCCTGATAGACCTGGGGAAGGAGTGCAGCACTGCTTTTTGTTCTTAAGTTGGGGATTTTAGAATTTAGAATAATATGCTTTTATGAAACACAGACATGCAGCTGTGTGCAAAGAAGGGAAAAAACCCAGAGACCAAAATGCACTTCTTTTTTATCATGCATTAATCAACACATAAATAAAGATAATTTTTAAATAAAAATTGAATTTATGTTTAGCAGTTTTATTTGCTAAATGCTGGTTTTATTTGTGTACTTAAGTGCAGCCTGTGCTACGTTGGCTTCTTTGCACAGACAAAATTGGAAACTGGAGAAACTTTGGAAACTGGCTCTGTAGGGTTTAAGCCTCAAGGCAAAGCTTCTAAAGTTGTCAGAAATGAGTTTTCTACAAAAGAATTGGTTTTGGTCATTATTTTCTAATTGTTTTAGTTCAGTGTCATTGGAAAGAGAAACGTTTACTTTAAACAATTAGTATTGTCAGTCAGTTTCAATTAATGGATAATTAAAATGGGGAAAGTTTGTAAAGCAGCAGAGGTACAACCATGATAAGTCATAATCATAAATCATGTGATGTATGGGGGAAGGTCATGAATTGGATGCTGAAAGGTCAAAACCTGGATTCTGGGCCAGCCAAGTGCTGTCACTAGTTTTTCACCCTGGATAGTTTTCACCAGTTCTCTGTCCACCCTCCCTTTTGTCTTATCTCCATGTATTTGTTACTGAAATTCCTTCAGGGAAGTTCCCATTTCTTATGTAATTTATCCAGAATCTTAAAACTGAAATTGTAAATATTTCTTTTTATTTAGAACTTGAGAAAATTTTGTTTTAACATCAGAATTATTTTTTTTCCGCTTTTCAGCCACCTTTCCTATTAAGCTTTGTTTTTCTGATTGCAGCTAGCTGAATTGCTGTTGTTGAGTACAGAGAGTGAGTTTATGTTTAAATATTTTATATATTTAATGGATCTGCTTTTAGTTTTTGTGAGAAACAGCATTTTAGCTTAAGGTGAAAAAAGGTGACACTTCATTATGGGCAGCAGGGCTCTTATGGATGTCAAATTTCTTCTGAGTGGCTTGCAGTCACGATTCCTTGGCATTAGTCCTCCTTCCATGGTATGGCTGCTTTAAAATAAGTAAAAATGTTCTGAGAGTAACTTTTGAAAACTAACTAAATAAAATAAATACTAGACTCTTTGTCTTCTCCCTGCTTCCTATACATGCCTGTGTCTCCCAAATATGACATCCTACATAGTGGAAGAATTTTTACATAGTAGCATGAAATAATCTCTTTGAAGGTTTCCTGATTACTGTAGATTGTCAGGCACTAAAATAAAGATTTATACTTTTTTAAAATTTATTTTTAGTAGGGGTAACAACTGTATTGCAAATGATAGTTGTTATTTTAGCAGCATCTTCCACAATTTATTCCCGCATCTCTCTGTATAACTTTGCAAATGGCAGATTTGCCTCCTGCTAAATGTTGCTATTGAAACCCAAGGTGATTTTGCTGCACATTAGTACTTTAGGCTTGCTGGAATATGTAAAATGTAGGTCTATCTGAAGCACAAATGCATGCTTGTTTTGGTATTTTGGGGTTTAGGTTTCCGGTACTATTCATTTCGTCATGAACTTTTGTTTCTTCTGGTGCTGAGAATGAGATCATTATTACTGTGATTCATGGAGCTCTCACATTATCCACAGATTACTGGATTATAAAGGCAGAAAGGGAGCATTCTGGCTACTCAGTCTGACCTCTTGCATCACGTTGGTGAAATGATTCCCTTGAATTTAATATTTTGCTGTAAAGTTTGTAGACTCATCTCATCTTGATTTAGATATTTCTAGTGATGGGCAGTCGGTTGCATACTTTGGTGAAATTTGCTTAAAGAATGAATAGCAAAGGAAAAACAGTTAAAACTGTTAGTGCATTTGCTTTTTCTTTTCCTTTTTTTTTTAATTGGGTGCATTCATAAACTAAGTCCCCTTGTGCCCTGTTATTTTGTATGTGTATATCTACAATATCAGTAGCTGTCTATCCCTTTGAGAGCCTTTCCATGTGGGTAGCAGTCTCCATATGTAAAATGAACATTGTTTTCTTTCAGCCTCAAAGAAAACATTTATCTTATGATTGTATAATTTTTGAATACATATTAAGTATTATCTGCCGTTTTCAGCTGTTGTTGTACGTTCTCCTGAACTGTTCCAGCTTTGAAAAGGAGTTTGAAAACAACAGCCTGTTTTTACAACCACTTCCTGCTGATAATCGTGCCCACAATATTCATAGTAAAGGCCAACCCAGTGCTACTGCATGACTCAAGTTTCCCCTTTTGATTTAATGTAGCAGCTACACATCTAATCAGGGAGAGAGATTGCTGGAGGCTACCTTAAATGAAATCCAGAAACACCACATTTTTGCTGTGACCTTTGCTTGCAGTTTCAATGGACACTTGAACTAGCTTCTCTAAGGAGCAAAGGAACTGTATGTTAAAGCATCTGCAGTGTAGCTCTAAATTGACTCAGAGCTGCCTGAACCCTGCAAGTGAATTTCCCAGCTCCTTAGCTCTGATCTTGTGTCACTGTAAATGCATGCAATGCTTTCTGTTCCTTCTTGGACAAAAAGGTGGGGTTGTTTTCCTTACAGTAATAAAGTCTGAGCACTTGTACTATGTTAATAAGTTTAGATATTCTGCCAAAGTGTGTTTAACAGTTTGAGGGGGATGGAGAATGGTATACAGGTTTCATGACTGTAACTGAAATGCCTTGGTTAGAAGAGTAGCTCTCTGGCTCACCTTAGATCTGAATTAGCCTTTGGCACTGATGCTCTTTCTGAATCCTCCTCCAACCAGGCTCTAGGACCACTCAGTTGCTCACTTTGGTGCCTCAATAACCTATGAGCTGCTTTTCTTTTGGTGTTTTTGTTTGGGTTTTTTTTCTCCTAAATTGTAATGAGATCTGTCAGATATAAGTGATAATTTTAGTTTGTCTCAGTGGTGAAGGTATCTCAGAGTGGGCACAAAATAACCAGACACTTCAAGTCAATAATGAGCTGGGAACATTTTAAGACCTAGAATATTTCTTGAGCACAAAATTGGCATAGTGATTTCTTCCTAGATCTGTTTGATGAGCTGACAGTTATTATGGTTCCTTGGCAATTGCATTGCTAAAAGTCTTTCCTTTTTCTCCCTCTTTACAATTTCGAAAAAAAAGTTGCACTGAATTCTGTATTGCTCTGTGTAGATTTCCAAGCTATATATTTTACAGATGTTTTTTGTTTGCAATTTCCTTACTGTGTTAAAATTTCAGATTACTTTAATCTCTTGCATAATACGACCTATAATGGATTTTCGATTTTTTTTTTCAGAGCCATAGTGAGTTTTCAGCTAATTAACTATCCAGCTACGCTGTGGTTTTTAATGTGGGAATTAATTTTCACCAAATAACATTAACATAATGTATTGAATTTTGTAACAAATTTGGAGTGTATTCTTACAATTTCAAATGCAAAATAAGGGTAGAAATGCTCAAGGATAAAAGTTCTTAGCGAGGAAAATGTTTATGTATAAACTGATTATGTTATCTGAATTACTCTCCTTCCACGACTGATAATGTTGAGGAGAAATGTGTACTGTATTACTCTGGCATACCTTAAGAAAAACACTCACTAATACTTATGTTACCACAATAGGTACCAAACTATACTGATGTCCCTGCATTTTATTTAATACTGGACCTCTTAACACATTGCTTCGTACACACAAACTCACATACAGCCCTGCATACATGTTTTCTTTGCCTGCTTCACTCTCTCTCTCTCTCTCTCCTTCTCTCACACTTTGCCTTGACACTCCTTTTAATAATAAAACCAGAACCCTTTTACAACATGTGAGCCCCACCTGAGCAGCTGATAGGAGGTCTGGCATGTGTTCATTAACAGCAGCAAGGAGGTTACCTTTGCACTTTAAGCTTCATGGTGCTTGGGTTTGTTTGTTGGGTTTTTTTTTTCTGTTTGGATACTGTTAAGACAATGCATTTATAAGTGTGCTTACTTTCAGTAAAATCTAGTGGGGAACTTGTAGTGGTTTGGATTGCTTTTTAACTATTGTGTGTTCCAAGTGTGCCCATAATGAGTAATAGATGGTGACCTCATGTTTTGTAGTAGCACAGGATACGATGAAGGGAGTGAAAGCTCAAAGGTAACAGGTGATTTGCTTGGCTGAAGAAGAGAGTAGGCAAAGCAGCTTTCCCTTTACAGCTCTTTGACAGGTCCTCCTGGAAGAGGGCAAAAGAAACTTATTTCAGTTTTCTTAGTTTGCTCTTCCATCTGTGTTTCTGGAATCCTGGGCTCCTAAGCTGTCATAGGAGACTGATGATGCTTTATATTCTTAAGTGCAATAAGAGTATTCTATCTTGATGCTACTATTGTTTTTTTGTTATCACAGAGTAATAGAATGGTTTGGGTTGGAAGGAATCTTCAAGATCATCTCATTCCAACCCTGTGCCATGGGCAGGGACACCTTCCACCAGACCAGTTTGCTCCAAGCCCCATCCAGCCTGACCTTGAACACTTGGGATGGGACATCCACAGCTTCTCTGGGCAACCTATTCCAATTTCTTCCTAATATCCAATCCACACCTGCTCTCTTTCAGTTTGAGTTCATTCCCCCTTGTCCTGTCAGTACATGCTCTTCTTCATCTTTCCTGGAAGTTCCCTTCAGGTACTGCAAGGTGCAAATTAGGTCACCGTGAAGCTTTCTCTTTTCCAGGCTGAACAATCTCCATTCTCTCAGCCTTTCCTCACAGGAGAGGTGGTCTTTCCCTCTAATCATCTTGGTGGCCTCCTCTGAACTCACTCCATGTCCTTCCTGGGGACCCCAGAGCTGGATGCAGCACTGCAGGTGGGATCTGACCAAAGCAGAGTAGAGGACCCAGTTACCACTGGGTCGTTCTTAGGCTGAAGGTTATGGTGAGTATTTTAAGTCACACGGGGTGTTGGCTTGTTCCCTGAGACCATCACTTCACACAGACAACTTGTGCAGTAAATTCAGCAGGTGCTGGCAGGGCTTTTTGGGCAGCCAGACTTTTAACTGGATGTTGGTTGTTAGCATAAGTGGTGCGTTGAAGTACCTAACCCATATTTGCTTTCTTTGACAGTTAAACCTGGGTTTATTTCTTCCCTTTTTTTGGTTTGCTGATGAAATTAGGAAATAGTGTCACATTCAACAAGCATGTATATTCCTTGACTTCTTCACAGACATGTTACTTGACCTCAGTGACCTTCTTCAGGTAATGTACCTTTTTTTAATTTGACTTTTTTTTTCAATTGTTAAACTTCAGGATGTTTTAATTTTTCTCTATAAATTCTGAGTGGAAAATTACTGGGTTCTTAAATCTGAGTAATTGTTCAGTAAAATTAAAGTCAAAAATATTTGCTTGCTTTTATTGCTACCAATAACATACCAAGAGTTAGTATGATCCTTTCAATGCAGTGGCACAGGATCAGATGTTACATATTTTTAAAACAACAGTTGTTGAAGACAAAAATAACCTTTTTGGTAGGTAATTCTGTGTAAATGGATTCGTACTCTACAGAAACATGTTTTATAAAATGTATTTTGAGAGAAATACGAACTTGCTCTCTGTGTGGAAATAGAAAGCTCCACTGACATATGTTGCCTTACCCTCATTCTCCCTGTTACAACTGTTTTACATACAATGTGAGTAGGTTAGTTGCATCTATTTTTGTCCTCCCAGCTGTCTTGGTAAATGGCATCCCTCTGAAGACTATTTATTGCTTGCAGCAATCTGCTGGAATTGCAATAATCAAATGAATCTTTAATTCTTAAAATGAGTAACTTTTTTCTCTTTTCTGAACTCTTATTGAATTATTTTGATTACTCACAACCAAATACTGCGTGTGTAGAATGGGAGTTTCATTTCCTTTCAAACACAAGTAATTTTTCATGGTGAGGATTTTGAAATAGAACGATCACAGTAATATGAAGAATAGTCACAGAATGTGAGGAAGAGGTATTGTATCTGTAAGAGATGAAAAAAGAAAAGATGTCAGCAGGAACAGACAAGAAAGATTGAATGATTTGTCTTTTCCCCTGTGTACATTCCATCCAGAAAAGATGCTGAGATGGGGCATATGAAGACCAAAAGGTTAAAGAAGGGTAACTGAGGAGATGGGAGAGGCAGAAGTACATTATTAGTAGAGAAATAATCAACTCCTGAAAGAGAAAAATCCAAGATTTCAGTATCTTGATCTGCATTGAACTGTGTGAAGGCTTTTGATGAGCTCTACTTTATGGCTTCTTCAAGGTGAATCTGAGCAAACAAGAATGTTAACTGTTATTGTTAAGTATAGCTAGCCAGAAAGTCCTGTTTAAGAATGTAAAAAGGAGCTTTTCAGGTTCTAGCTTGATTTTCTTTTCTCCCACCCCAAGTCTGTTAAAAAAAAAACAAACAAAAACCCCCAAACAAAACCACAAACCAAACAAAAAAACCACAACAACAAACTAAGCCAAAAAAAAAAATAACAAAAAAACAAACACAAAAAAACCCCAAACAACACCTGGGTGGCAAAACTTCAGTACATTCAGAAAACTTCAGTACATTCTGCTTTAGATCAGCCTTTGCCCACAGATTATGTGCCTAAAAAAGAATTAGTTTATTAGAATTAGTTCATTAGGTTGTACTGTTTGACCTTGAAGTGCCTCTTTTTTTCAAGAACAGCTCTCCCATCCTGAAGTTGGGATATGAATGCCATTAAGGAAGAAGAAAAGTTGTGAGCAGTAGTAGTAGTAGCAATGATTTTATATTTCCAAAATATTTAACTTGTTCAGACTCATCTGTACAAAATATGTCATACTGGTCCAGGTAACTGTTTTTCTTGGTAAAATGAGAAAGGTGTCGATTTTACATCACAAAAAAAATCACATGTGAAAGTCTAAAAAATGAGCTACTGCTGACCTGCGCCAAGTCTTGCTTAGCTGATAATACCAAATGTTGAGATTTTTCTTCAGTGTTCTCCTTGATGCAGCTCAGTTGCTGTGGGACGTGAGGGACCTGCAGGGCTGCTCATCATCTGACCGCAGGATTTTTTTGAAGAAAAAAAATGCTTCACCCAGTGAAGCATCCTTATGGAGTGTCTTCATGAAGGCTACTGACTGAATTACTGAACACCCTGAAATAGGTTTCAGTGCATTTGAGGGGGAAAAGATCATAGAATCATTAAGGGTAGAAAAGACATCTCAGATCACCGAGTCCAACCATCGTCCACCACCATGTTCACCACTTAACCATGTCCTCATAACAACCTGTCGTGTATTGTTTCATCTAAAAGCAAAACAGAAAGAAAGCTGTGTAACTCTGGCTACCAGCAAAAAAGATAACTGAAAGCCTGTGAAAAAAGGCCATTTATTGCTGCCTTTTGCCATCTTGCAGCTGGGAACAGTCTTAGCTGTGCCATTCTGCATCACACTTAGGGCACCCTCCACATCAGTGACCTTCAACCAGTGTCTTGCAAGCGCCGGTAGAGCTAAAGCTCTCTGGAGCTCACAACACAGGTATTGGCTAGAAGTAAGAGTAATATGAAGAAGATCTGAATCTGCTGTTACCTGCAACTCAGTATTTAATGACCTGTTGTATTTGTATTCTTCCTCTCTTGCTGATCTGTTTAGCATTTAAAAAAAAAACAAAAAAGGCGTAGAGGAAGTCCTAAGCATGACCTCTCAGGCTCTGGTTTGTACTTGTTGTACAACCTCTCTTCCTGGCTCTACTGAGTTGGTTTGAGATTTAACATTATTAAAAAAATAAAAAGCTGTCCCCTGCAGTGTAATGTGCTTTTAGATAGTATTGTGCTGCTAAAACTTCACATTAGAGGAGCCTAATTTTCACTGTTAATGGCAGTCTGTTTAAGAAGTCTTATCTGTTTTCCTCTTATGCTGATGACTGGGATGTGGGAGTTTGTCTTGTTCCACTGAAGAACTCCTGCATTTCACAGTAGTTTTTGGAGTTTTAACATTGCTGTCACCTTGGGAAAAGCCAAAATGCTTTTTTTTTGTTTTGTTTTGTTTTGGTGTGGTTTTTTTTTAAATTGGAAAGGCAATTTCTTTGGTACTTTTTTCTCCTGTTTTATCTTCAGGTGAAATATATCCTATGTCTTGGAAATCTCCTGTTGGAAGTGTTGTCAGATCAGTATGCCTCTGATACATTTGGACTTTAAAGCATGATCTGAAATGAACTGAAAATGTCCAGACCACTTCCTCGTGCTGAGCAGTCCTGCTGCTTGTTGATTGAGTTGGAAGGACGATCAGTCATCAGTCTCTGACAGGGAAAGTACTTGCTTATATTTTCAGATACTACATTTTACTTGCAAATATAGTCCTTAGAGAGGTCTGTAATCAGGCCTTTTGTTTGCTTTTTTGTTAGTCCAATCTGAGCGACAGGCCTGGCTTGTTTAGGAGAGCTGTGAAGCTTGTCTAGCCTTGGCCAAGTTCTGAACAATTTAGGTTTGTTCCTGTGTTTCAGAGCATCCCATTCCTTGCACCTGGGGAATTATTTGGCTGAAGTTTTGCTTTGGTGTGGGGAAACACTGCCTTTTGCATCCTCAGAAACGGCCGTTTCTTTTTTAGTCTGTTGTTCCACTGTCATGGTCTTTGCAATGTGGTCATAAAAGACTTTGGAGAAAGGTGTTGGCAATGCTTTGATCTCCAGTTTCAGCCTAGTAGAATATAATTTCTGGTGTGCCTTGTGGTGTGTCCTGCTGTTAAACAAGGGTGATGCTCACTGACAAGATGTTGGACACCTGAAGAGCCAGGCTCCTTGTAGGAGGGTGCAGCAGGAGAATTATCAGCAACAGACATAATTAAAGTGAGATGATTATCTGATATCAAGAAGTTTTTTCACCATGAGGACAGCCAAGTGGGGAAACAGGTTGCTCAGAACAGTTTTGAAGTCTTTATCCATGAAGCTTCCCAAGATCCAGAGCAACCCGGTCTGTCATGTGGCTGATCCTGCTTGGAGCAGGAGGTTGGGCTGGAGACCTGCTGAGATCCATTCCAACCTGAATTTCACTACAGCTCTAGGTAAGGGAAGAGGGTGCACAGGAAGTGAAAATCAGTAACTGGTACTTGCTTGGTCTAGTCTTCCTTTGGCCTCTCTTCCACTTCAAACCACAACTCTCATCCCTATTTCTTTATCTTCAGTTTGTCTAGTCAAGTAACAGTACTTTTTCGTCCAGAAGGATTTTTATTGAGAGTTTTCTTTTGGACACTTGTTTTCATTTATTTCATCTAAAGGCAACATTGGCCTCTCTGATTCCTCCGTGCTTGTTGGAAATCATTACTTTTTGACTCTCTTGCATAGATAGCATGATAATGGCTTATTGTACTGCTGTGGTGTTGGGGGAAGAACTCTAGGACTGTGATGAGCAAAAGGAGACTTTCCCTTTGGAGTCCCCAGACTGAAGGCAGCTCTTTAAAGCACAGTATGAGAGGAAGATGCTTAATTTTGATTTGTGTCTCTTTTGAATGACAGCCTGACCAGCTGGGTTTGGTGAATGTTTGTAGTTTTGTGTGTTGCCTTTTGATTCTTCTGATTGCAATATGGATCCAAAAAATAGGAATTTTCAGTTTATTGTATGGAGGAAGGTAAAACAGAGTATTCTTTTAAAGACTGTACTCATTTGCTTCAGTTTTTAATACTCTTTGTTCATTTAAAGTTATTAACATGTTGACTGCATTTGCCTTTATTGCCCCTATGCAAATTGCCATGTTGATTGAGTTAATTTAAACAACCTGGTTGGGACCTTCAGGCATTACTACACTAGAAATGTTAATAATGAATCAAATAACCACAGGTGCCTCTTTCCCCAGCAACAGACACTCTCCTTAAAAACTCATTTGCTTTTCATGCTTGCTTAATTATTTAGGCAAGCAGCCATGGATGTTTCACAGTGTGAATTCTCACTGTGTTCCAACTGCCCGGTCTTTGTCTTTCTAAAAGACAGAATATCTTAACCACTGTCACCATTTGTAATACTTTTCCAGAATGCCACACTATGGTCTTGAAAAGCCCTTTTGGAAATTGCTTATAGCAAAAGGGTTATTGGTTTATGAATTTATGGAACCTTACGGTCAAGCAAAAACTTCTTTCATTCAGTGGTGGCAGCTTTATTTTTTGCCACTGCCCAGAAGTTAACGTGACCCGGTAATTGTATGGATGAGAGACTCCCTCTTTCCCAAAGAGAGTTTAAAATTCGGGAAGGTGTTAGACTGATGAATTCCTGTGTTACTGGAAACGAGGTATTTGTTGTTATTTCTAGAAGTGGAAGTATATTGGTATTTGTGAAGAGATCAGACATGATGTGAAAGCAAGAGAAAATTATGAAAGGATAAGAGTCCCTCTGGAAGTGTCCCTTTGAAATCTGTCTGATGACTGACAGATGTGAAATGAAAAGGCTGTCTCCAAAAAGTACTGTGAAGGGCAAAGAGCATAACAAGTAGAAGGATCTTGTTGTCAAGATGTAACTGAATAATTGGAAGCCATTCCTTCCCTAAATGCTTCTTTTAATTAACATAATGTGTTTGATAATGAGAGCAGAAATTAACTATTGGTAAAGGACAACATCTTAGCGAACCTTAAGGTCTCCTGTAAAAACAGGCTTTTGCAGTGCCTTGGTGAGCACATACTTTTTGTCTGAAAAATGTCTTCCTGCTGAAGAGTCTACTTGTTTTTTAAAGAAAAACCAACTCAGTGACAGGTCTATATGTATCCCCTCTGACAGAGGTTGACACCTGCCTGTTGTATCAGGTGTTGATGCTTAAACCTAGTGATTGCATCAAGTTTAGGAAATTCTAATATCTGATGAAAATTTGTGGAAAAAGAACAATGTCTTATGAAAGTGCATAAACCATTGTTTCACTCTGACAGTTTTGACTGGGGAGAGTTTGGGGAAATACTGTTTTTCGGTAGGATCCTTTTAAATTAAGGGGGAAAAGAGGCTGAAATTGATGTGATACGCTCTAAAGCTGCACCAATTCAAGTTTAAGCCAGAGACATCGTTTTAGAAGGGCATTTTTGTTTATTCACCATTCTAAGAACTCATATAAAATTAGGTTTTATAAATGCAAATGTCATATGATTCTAAATTTGGAGCATTAAGCTTTTGATGGATTGGAGTATATGAATTTTTATAAGAAGTTCTTAATGAAGAAAGAACTAGAAATTAAAGTAGGCCTCTAAATTAATTCTCTTAATTTTCTAAGCTTAATGGAGTGCAAAAAACCATGCAAAGGATGAGAAGTAAAGAAAGGCCCTCTCTACATGCCTATTGTTTATCATATCTCCTCTGTCGCAGGATCTGTGTGTGCACGTAATACTGAAATTAGTGATAGTGGCATAAAATTTTAGAGAAAGAGCAGTCTTCCAGTAAACCCAGAAGTTCTTAAATATCATATTTTAGCAGCTCAATGGCATTACAGATTCCTGGGTGAGCCTTATGCCACCTTTAATTTCTCATTTACGAGCAATGTCCCAGAACCTGTCAATATGTGGTCAGTTTTTAAAGTTGAGAAGCATATTGTTTGAGAGGGCCTTAAGTTGTTGTTTTTTTGGGTTTTTTTCCCCTACTGATTTGCCAGGAAAACTGAAAGCAATTAAATATTCTTCATTCTTTTTGTGATTTTTTTCCCTAGTATTAGAAATGTGTGAGCTTCATGAGGAGGACCATATAGAGCATGTAATTCACTGTATATTTTCCTTTCTTTCTAAGTTGGTAGTAACCAGAAACTACAAAGAAATGTGCTTGTGATCAAAAGAAAGAAATTCCCTGATGTACCATTTCTATTTGCATTTATTATTTTGTACAAATACACTGACTACACCTTGAAGTCAGTCATAAAACACTGAGGATATGAGTGAAGTGGAAAAGCAGGTTAGATTTAGTGTATTACTTCTCAAATAGACTCTGGATCAGGAGGCTCTTAGGCTAAGGAGAGAAAGATATATAGTCATTGAGCACATTTATTATGCATATGTCTTTGCTTTAGATTTAATTTGGCACTCATTTTGATTGTTAGAACTTCACTTAAAAAAACTCCCTTCTTTATGCCTCTTCATATTTATTTGTTCTTTATTATTGCATTTACGGAAAGTTAGCTTGGGTGGAGTTTCTTAGAGAGTGACATGGTTTGATGGAGACAAACATCAGGTATTTGGGTGTCGTGACAAGCAGAAAGATTAGAAGGATAAATACTCGTTTTGAGTTTTGGGGTTTTTTTTCTAGACTAAAATGAAAGAACTAGATGAGTTTGTGAAGCCTCTAATGGAAACATCATATCTCCTTGGCTCCACTGAAGTAACTTTATTGATTTGTGCGGTGAAATCGTCCTTGCAGAACACAATCTAAGGGATGAGGTTTAAGATTTATAGTAACTTGGTCGGCCAGCTTAGAAGGCTGAAACTACAGCCAAACCCTCATTCTTTATGTTAATATTTTTTTAGACAAAAGGTCAAAACAAGCCATTTCGAGCTTGCAGTGAGTCTAAAGCCAACTGAAACACTGCAGATACTTTGCTGTAGCCATATCTGTTCTATCTGCGGCTGATGGAAAGTCACACGCTCTCAGACTCCAGTATGAATTGCCAGATTCAGTAGGTGCTTATTTTTCTGTATGAAACTTGGTGACTTATTTCCTAGAAAATATACTTCTTATTCAGAGGTTATATTTTGTTCACTTCCTTCCCATAGAATAGTGCTTCTATGTTGGCTGCTCTTTTCAGGAAAAAAAAGGACAGTAAAGTTTAAGGCTGTACTTTGGCATCTTCTAGGCTGGTCCAACCCTTGGTCAGATGCAGCATGGAAGGTGTTCACCACTTTTCAATAAATATGGAATGAATTACCATCATATCACGTGTACTTGATTGCACAGTCACTTTCAGGGCACGTGATCATTCTGAGGATTTCTTTGAAGTTCTCATTTCTAATTTTTTTTTTTAAATTTGAGAAAAATACACGTCAAGAACATTTTCACATAAACATTTTGAAGTACTAGGTGAAAATGTATCAGTTGTTTGGGGTTTTATTTTTGTTGTTGTTTAAATATATATATATTTATTTTTGCTAGGTTGGTAGAAGCATATATACACTTGGGAGGAAAGCCTGCTTTTAAACTAATGTCGGCAAAGCTCTTTGAAACCGAAAGAGATTATACTTAGTAACAGGTTTTTAGTTCCATAGGCTTGCACCATGTTCGCAGTTCAGTTGGGTAATTGACTGCTTGGTAAACGCCTTTATTATCCAGGCATAGGAAAAGAGAGGGGCAGTTCTGTTGTATAAAAGCCATAGAGTATATACTATCCTTAAAAAAACCCCAAACCTATTTGTTGGGAGTGTAGGAGGATGGAGTTTTTTATACTAACCTTGACCTTTACATATGCCTTGGGGGAGCAAGGTGTTCACGGAGCTCTGTGGGAATGTTTGGGACTGATAGGGAGCTGGAGTATATCCTGCCTTTCTTGCTGACCACAAAAACACATCTTAAGATAGAGAAAGCAAGCTTCCTCAGACTTGTAAAATACAAATATAGTTGCCTATGCTATAAATTGCAAATCAGAGTATCCTCCCTCAGTTTACATCCTCCTGGGTGCAGCACTGAAGGAGAGGAGGGGAGCAGAGCTCTGTCCCTGGAGCCTGAGCAGAACTAATGTGGTTTAAAGCTTTTCTGAATCTATTTTTTTTATTATTCTTTTTTAATATTCCTAATGTTTTTAATGTGATCTGGGCCAATGTCCAAACAGTAAGAGATGACAAATAACCCTTGGGGCATGTAGCACCACTCCTTGATTTGGTGGAAAGTTTGGCGTGTGCTTATGCAATGCTTAATTATCCCACTACAGATGATCTTGCAGGGCTGAAATTTGCACTGACTTGTGAGTATTTGCTCAGGTTTTGTAATGTTACAAGATAAATGACACTTTATATATACTGATATTATATTGAAGTCTACTTAATGCCTTATGATTTTAGGTGACAACTGAAAAACTATACTACGGAGCAGCACTGAACCCACTGAAGAACATGATGAGCAACTTTTTAAATTTTTTTCAAGATAAATTTATGCTTTGATTTACAATGCTAATTTGTGCAGATTTTGACAAGCACCAAGTATTATCCTATACCTATGAATATCACTCGTATTACTTCAATTGATTTTTTTTAAAGCAGGTTGTTTAGGATTCCCAAAATTGGGGTTTTCTTATTTCCATATAAATGTTCTATTAAAAACATTTGTGGTTTAAGATTTAAATAATTATTTTTTTTGTCTTTTAATAGGTGAATGTCTATGTGCTGGGAAAAACTTTCCTTCTGTTGGCCAGAGAACTCTGCATAAATGCTCCAGCCATAGGTATTTTTTTTATGAGTTGACTTTTGACTATTTGAGTGTGTTTTTTGCGTGATTACTTGACAAAAATATGTATGTATGCCTGTATATATATATACACATAGTACTGTGTGCTAAATATTCAAGTAGTAACTTTAAAATGAAGCTGGAATCAATCCAGGCAGAAGAGCATTGCTGACTGTAAGAGCCTGTTCTCCTTTATGTAAGAGAACAGGCTTTATGTAAGAGTTTTTTTGGAACTAGATGCTATTTTCTTTTGCAAATAATTTTGTTGCTTTTTCTGAGAGTCATTTAGGCCATCCTAAGACAATGGGCTGATGTGTAACAAATTTGTGTGTGTCTGCAAGCTTGCACAGGCCTATCACACTTCACTTCCACAGATGTAACATTTGATAAACGTTTGATAAACATTTGCCAAATTTACTATCTGTCCATCACCTGTAGGTGAGGTGTTCCATGCTCGAAATACAAGTGGCTTGATGGAAAATGAGGAGCAACTTTTTCCAAACATGTGAATAACTTTAATAAGTCAACACTGAAATCATAACCGTGATAGGAAGGTGGGTTTTAACCTGTCAAAAGGCCAAAAAAGCTGTTGTCTGGGCTGTGGCTTTTAAGCCAAGGGAACTTGTGCCAATTCCAGTTAAAAGAGTGCATTTACAGTGAGGTCTTGTGACTCTTATCCACCTCTGTTCAGGAATTATCTTCGTGTATCTTTACCCACTCTTACTCCCACTCTCTTTAATCTGTACTGAGAGAATCAGATGTCTGTGTTGAAGAACAACACACACACACACCCCTTCAGCTGTACTCAGCTGGCACTGAACTGCTGCCTTTGCAGCAAGAGAACCAGCAGCTCATGCTGAGCATCACCTGGGCAGCTGTTGGCTATCCTGGTGTGCTGGCTTTGTCTGGTAGAAAGTTCTTGTTTTCAATAATTCAGTTCCCTTCTTATTTTTCATTATTTTTTTTGAGAGAACAGGCAGAATTTGTATTGCAGCTTAGCTTCAAGGTGAAAATTAATGCAGATTAGAAAAAGGCAAACAAGAAATGTTAGCTGTAGAGGTACTTGTTGTACATGGAAAAAATATTGGTTTAGACTGCTGTTTGAGTATTCTTTACAAGGTCATTACAAGAAGAGAGATTTATAGAAACCAGTAGGTATTTCTAATTGGCTCATCTGTAATGATTGTCAGACACTTGAGAAAAAAACACCTACTTTTATCACTCTCTAAGAAAAGTTAAGGGTACTAGCATAAAATGACTGCTGATAGTGCATGAGACTATGCAGAATGGGGGGGAAGATCCAACACTTTTTGTTAAAGATGGCTTATTTCTAATTAGCACTCTTGAGTGAACCTAAAGACCATTTTGCAATTATTTCTCTAATGTCTGCTGCTAAATATTGTAAGGACGGGATGTAAATTTAGATGGTGGCTGCCAGTATTACAGCTCTGGGCTAAATTTGTGAGGGAGCCTGTCACTGCATTAAGCTTCATCTGTATGTCTTGACTCTAGCCTTTCAAATGGGGTACAGTTTTGACAGGTGCAAGTGGCAGTGTTGCTGTTTGCTGGGCAGGCTGGAGGTTACTGCAGATGATGTGTGTGAAGGGGTATTAGAAGCTTTCAAATATAACCACAGGATTATTTTGATCAACTTTGATTATACTGATGGTTTGTCTGTCTTCAGCTTGGGCAATACACGAAAACCCCAAGCTTCCATAAATGTCAGCTCCCTTTTTTTTGAAGGGAAATAAAGGCTGCTGATGGATAGTTTAAGTTACCAGGCAAGGGAACCTCTGTATTTGCCATGTGTAAATGCACGAGGACCAGACCATAATGTCATCACCCCTGTTAACTGTACGTGAATTAACATACACGAGCCATAAGATCAGCAATGATCAAGTACACAGGATTTAGGGCAAGTAAAAATGTTTTATATTTCACAGATTCTTAAACTGCTCTAGTTTAGAACATTCTGTTTAAGTCAGCAAGTTAGTTATCTATATACAAAATAAATGCACAGTACGTGCAAAATTTAACATTTTTCTGCTTGTTGCAGTCTTAATAATTAAGTCAAATAGCTTATGAATAAATAAAATAAGATTAAATTCAAGAGCATTCCTTCACTTATTTGTATA
The DNA here is from genome assembly GCF_001715985.3 of Manacus vitellinus. Lineage (NCBI taxonomy): Eukaryota > Metazoa > Chordata > Aves > Passeriformes > Pipridae > Manacus > Manacus vitellinus. Next base: position 36,216,550 of record NW_021940750.1, on the reverse strand, counting down.
GCCTGATGTAGCAGATAGGTAAGTAGCGCAACATTCCATACTGCTGCAGAGTTCATAGTAAAACCGAAAAATCCCTTAATGTGCATCATTGCAGCATTGGAATACAATCAAGGTGAAATGCATCATGCATAGAAAATGAGCTCAGGTATTTGTCCTCCTTGTACTCCGGTTCCATTAGTACTGTCCGAGGAGCACTGGAACTGGAACGTCACTTTCCCGCATTGCACTTCAGTCATTCCCTCTTGTCCAAAGTAACTGAGTTCGTTACCGTCAAGAATAGCACTTACATTGTAAAATGTGTCTTGCTCAACCTGCACAGGGTGTTCAAACCACACAGAGAAGGTGTTGCTGGAGCCGTCAGAGGTAAACTTTGTCAGATTTTGAGCAAGGACAACGCCTAAGCGCTTCAGTTCGATTTTGACGCTGTACTCAGCTTTGCCACAGCTCGACCCATACAATCCCAGTCCTGCTATAAATATCCGTTTGTCTACGGCAAACTGAATACTGTCACATCGCCCTCGGTACCTCCACTGATTGCTGCGATACGCAGACGACTGGAACCGATGGCATCGCTGAGGCACGAGTCCTTTTCTCTTTGTCAGTGGAAACTCTAATTTGGGTTTGTTTGCGGCTGTGTACCATAGGAATATGTTGTGAGTTTCCTCAAGGGTGAGGATGTCGGACTGGGCAGCTCCGTTGGCAAACTCTTCCAAAGTCATGGTTGGAATCCGCACCAAGTACAAAGCTTTCCCTAATACATTCCTCTTGTTGCGTGGCGTAACGGGCAGCCCTTGCCTTTTGCATTCAGCCTCTGCCCAGTTGAGAACAGCCTCGAAAACTACCACTTCCTTGGTGTTGAGTGCCTCCCGGGTTACAATGATCTCTAGTGTTTGTTGATCTATCTCACAGAAGCCCTCTGACTTCAGTGCCATTTCTGCCTGAGCATCAATCACTTCCCAGCAGCGCTGCGTCAGCTCTGGCTCCTCGAAGAGCCTGCTCTGAGACAGCAGGACACAAGCGTTCTTCGCTTCTAAGCTGGTCTCCAAAAAATTGACGCAAGCCTTTGCTAGGGCCGGCACGATGTACTTCTTGGCAGCATACAGTGTAGCCAGAACTGTGTCAGCTTCCAGGTCTATTTCATCACTATACATGTATCTAGACGGGGAAAAAAAAAATAGTTTCTTAGGGAAAAAAAAGAAGTAGGCCATGAAAATAATCTATAGTCGTCTTTGCTGGCAGTGAATCTGACATTCAGTATTTGTCAGCACATTAAGTAAACAGCAATAAGTGCATATTGCACAATGCCAATTAGGAGATGTATATTTTATAAGCTACTTTGATTTTGTCCATGTAATTAGTAGACTTGTAGAGGCCACTTACTTTAATAGGATTAGAAAGGCTGCAGGTTCCACATCTGGTATATGGATTTCAGATTTGACCTCTGCGAGATCGCCATAAAACATAGCATAGAAGACAGAGCTACCAACTGCCAAAACATACTGGAAAATAAAGAGAGAGAAGCCTCAGTAACATGGATCAGGAACAGCTGAGCGTGCTGGCTTTGCTAAGAGCTACATTTAGGGAAAGTTACAAGCTGCAGTGGAGGCAGAACACTGCCTTAGACTGTTCCCTTTAATTGCAGTATATGTGAATTACTTCTGGGATTAGACAAGAGCTGTAATTAGGGGGGGGGGAAAAGTGCAACCTAGTTGTAAAAGCAGAGGTAGAAGGCAATCTGCACGGCAGCATTAAAAAGCCAAAAAATTATCTGCACAAACCTTATGGGCAGGAACTTTCTTGGATGCCCCTGGCGGGCCCACGATGAAGTGAACGTCAGCCATGAGTTCGTTATTGAACATCAGCGCGTTCCTGCAAGCAGGG
>NW_021940750.1:36139149-36212457 GCF_001715985.3 Manacus vitellinus | reverse complement strand
CTCCTTCTTTAAAACATTAAATAAACGTTTTTCTTGTGGTCTGCTTCGGGGCCCCCAGCACTCTCTTTGAGGAAAATCAACGGGATTTTTACCCGACTTGAACTTGCTCAGCTCTGTGGAAGGGTTTCAGCCTCAGGGGTCTCCCAAAGCCAAAGGGGATACTCCTGGGAGCAAGGCACCCTCGCTGCACCAGTGCTGGTTTGCCACCTCTGGAAGGAAGCAAGGTGGTTGGGCTTTCCAGCGTCTAAAATTATTTATTTATTTTTTTCAAATGTTTGCATCCATGCAGGATGTGTTTATGCAAACCTAGGCCTTGCTTCGAATTTATATATTTTTAATTTTTTTAGCCTTTTTAAGGCTTGTTATTTACAACCCACCCACGTATTCATTTTCTGAGTGTTTGGTAGCTTCAGAATTTAAATTAACGATGTGCAATGTCTTGTCAAATGACCTGTGGGCATGAATGCCAGCAGAAATGTCTCAACAGCTACAAACAGCAACTGTGTTAATGCTTCTGATTCTCATTTCCGAAGAAAGAGCTGAGTTGCTCCTTGCTCTCCACTCTGCTTTGGAGACTATAGGAGCTGAAGTTGAGCCCTCTCTGGCTAAGAAGAGATGAAAAAGCAAACCAGGCATTCTTTGTAACATCATACATGTTCTTGTAGCATGTAGAGCAAAGTTTAAATGCCTGTTGAACCCCAGGCTATGCCTTCTGAAAGGATTTTTATTTGTTGTTGTTGTTGTTGAATTCGGAATTGGTAATTTCTGTTGAGCTTTATAAAATCATACTTGTAAGTACTGAACAACTCTCCTTAGAATCATGGGGATTGGTTATTCTATTCTAAACCTTTGATTTTTAGGGCCATCTTTAGAAGGTGACTGCACTCTGGAGTTTCTTCAGTTTTGAGGGAGACATGGTTGAAAGTTCTTGCTTGATAAGTGCTTTCATTTAAATGCTTCTGCGGGGCTGACAGGCATCATCACCTACGGTGTGATCTTGGTAATTATGAATAGCAACAGGGCTTCATTGTTAGAACTTGGTGCTTTGATTAGTTGTAAATCCCTAAGATTTTTCCAGTGTTTCAAGCTGAATTTAGCAGTTTAAGTGCCCACATAGGGGATCAGATGAGGAAATTGAGTTGAGGCTAATAGTTAACAATTTACCGTACATCATGGATTTTCGGTCAAGTGATAAAAGGCTGGCAGGAAATGAGAAATTGATATCTCAAGTAAGAGTAAACATGTGTTAAGTGTAGCTTTTACAAGATTGTTTGATAAATTATAAATTGGTTTAGGCAAAGCACAATGTGTACTGACATATTTTGGTTAGTTCGAAGCTGATAACACTGACGCTTGAAATAAGTTTATACATCTGGAGGCAGATCTGTGGCTGCTGTAAATTGTCATAGCACTGTTGATGTTAATTGGGTTCCAGCAATTTATACTGAAGGAGAGTCTGCCTTATTGTCTGTAATAAACAGTGTTTTTGTATTGTTGGAATATGAGTCTGAGAAGGAGCTGGAATAAACTTTGAAGGTTGACTTTTCTTAGGGACTGAGGGTTTTCTGGCAAATGAATTTTTTTTTGAAGCTTAGTTTGTAGTTAGGTTTGAGATGGAGCATGCAAGTTCTCTTGCTACTTTGCAGGAGATATTAAAAGTTTGGGGTCTAAGTCATGTTCTCATTCTGCAAAAGCTTTTGCAAATGCTTTACTTTGGGTCTGATTTCACTGATACCAGTAACACTGCTCATATGTCAGAGTCAGCATGTGCAGCCTTGGACACTGAAAAGCGTATAAGAAAATGTTTGTATAGTGCTTTAAAGATTTTTCATCAACAAAGCAAGAAATTATTTTGTTTCAGCTTAACCAAAAAGGTGCTTCTAAAGCTTAGTGGTCAGAGGATCTGGCCCAGCAGCACAGTCTATTTGCTGAGAGGTGGAGCAAGCCAAGCACAGCGGCCTCGCAGTTCTGCCTGAGCACTGCATTTCCTAAATCAAATGTAGATTTAGAAATAATGTTATTACTTTCTGTTGCAGATCCGTGTTTATATATTCCCCGTTTTGCACACATGCTGGAGTTTGGGGATAAGAACCACGAGGTGTCCATGACAGCTCTCAGGCTGCTGCAGAGGATGAAGCGGGACTGGATGCACACCGGGCGCCGGCCCTCCGGGCTCTGCGGGGCAGGTAGGGCAGAGGCTGGGTGTGTCGCTTCCCCCACAGCAGGGTGGATGGAAAAGCCTGGAACAGATGAGGATTTTCTCATTTCCTTGGTGATATCCATGCTCTCTGAGTTTTGTGCTGTCAGGCACCTACAGATTTATATAGGTATTCATCAAAACAGTTTCTGAAACTCAAACTTCATTTTGCCCTTGTTTCCACAGTACTTGCTCAGATCCTTTGTAACTTACAGTTTGGATTTTTTTTTTTAAGCTCCTTTCTGGTGCTTTTTCTGCCCCCACTCTGCAGGGTCTAGCTGCTGAAAGGTTTTTTTGTCAGCTAAAACGACACCATTAGTGCAAGCACTTTGATTTGTGTCTTTACGTAGAGTCTTATGCAAGAAATGCCCTCTTTGACCTGTTTTGTGAAATTATTTTTCTCTCTTTCTTCATCTTTTTCCAAGATCCATTGCTGTCATGATGCTTACAGAAAGCCTACTGGTTTGGGAGGGTCAGGTTAAAAGGTAGTAGCTAGTGAGGTCAGAGTAACAAAGGGTGTAGATAGTCACAGAGATCACATATGCACTTTATTTTATTTAAAAGATCTTACGTGTCTATGCTTGAATGAGAAATAGAGCTCAAACCTTTGGGAACCCAGGACTGTGCAATTGTCGTGACATTTCTAGCCACTTTTTGTTAAGAGTACTTGCTTATTGCACATTGCTAAAAATTTGAGTCTAGACTGCATGGGAGAGCAGCCTGCTCTTTGATTCACTACAAGGACTATATCCACACAAGCAGGTAATTTGACTGAACAAACACAGATCAATAGATTGAAGTAGGTGGTGCTGAACCCCTCCATCCATCCATGCAATATGCAGTTCTCCTGTTGGACTGTGGACTGTGAAGTTTGGTTCCCTGGTCTAAATGTCTGTGCCACATGTTGTTTGAAGGACCAGTTGTTAGTTTAGACCCTGATGCTCCCATGAGAAGCACTTTAAAACATATACCAGAAATGGAGCTCTGGTTTAGTTTCCTCTGTAAGGAGGCACTTTGGCCTGCTTAAAACTGCTCTGCACACTGAGCCACTGCACGATGGGTGGGGGCGATGCTTCAAAATGGAGATGGTGCTTTGAATCAACACACAATAAAACTGCAGCCAGCACTAGTTATCTGTATAGAGAGTCTTGCAGGAGAGCACTTGGGCACCAGCAAGACAGTGGTAGTGGTGACAGCAGTGAGGAGACCAGCTTAAGCAGATTCAGTGTTTCTCTGAAAGTCTTTTTGTTCGGGGCAGAATTCAGTAAATTCTGCTAAAAAGATGATAACTTTGAAAATAACGTGATCAGTGAAATGTTCTTGTGCTGTAGCTTACCATGGTTTCCCAAAGCATAGAATTTTTGAGGGTGTAAATTGCAATCGGCTTAATTTTATTGGGTAGAAAGCAAAGTTTGTAAAGTCAAGTATTCAAGGACACAGCTGAGCATAAGCATTTACAGCTCTTTAGCAGAAGGCAGGGACGAAGAGAGGGTATAGTTATCCCACTGTTTTCTGCTTTTGTTCAGTAAATTTTTCTCTTTTTGATATTGACTTTCCCTGCTCATTCTCCAGCTCTGCTGGTGGCAGCAAGAATGCATGATTTCCGACGGACTGTTAAAGAGGTTATCAGGGTGGTCAAGGTTTGTGAATCTACATTAAGGAAAAGGTCAGTGCAGTTTTATTGCTTTTATCTTTCATTTACAGTACTGAACAGTGGTGTAGTCTACAATGAATGTATATCAGAGAAAACCAGGTTCTGTTCAGAAGTGCCACAAAATAAAATAAGTGCAGTGTGTTTCAGCTGGTGATTTTAAAGTACTAACAACTTGCCTCTTAGTTAAGGCCTCAAATGCTTAGCAAAGATGGTAAGGAGCACTATGCCTGTTTAACAGGTGAAGAGTTGAAGGCAAAAAAATGCTCTGTCAGAAATGTTAACACTGTTGTCATGTCCTCAGAAAAATAATTTATTGATTCTCAAAGCTGACGGTCTACCGCGAGATTCTTTTTTTCATTAATTCAGAATCCAGTGATGAAAAGACTTGCACTTTAGCTGTTATTGAACTTTTCAGAACATTTTGCTGATATGTTCATTTTTGGTAGTGTTGCAGTGCTAATAAATGGAAGACAGCACAGTGAGTCTAATGATAAGTTCAGTGAAGGATCCCCTGAAAGTGGGAATTTTTGAAGTACCTTTTGTGTGTTTATTTTTTTAAGATCGAGTAGTATTTTCCATGTTTTAGTGATATAAGTAGACACCCAGTTCCCCTCATTTTACTTTTGAAAAGTTGTAACATATTCTTTTCCCATAGGCTAAGTAAAAAAATGACCCAACCATGAGGACCATGATTTCTGTTGCCCCAAGTTGGAAATTTTTCTGTCACCAGTATTTACTGATGTTTGTTTCACCAAGGTCTGTCTTTAGAAAGCTTCCTCTTTCTCTTCACCTCACTGGGATCATCTTAAGCACATCCAGCTGAGCCTAATACATATTAATAATATTCACTTCTTAATTCTTGGAAATATTTTCACCTCGGATCTTCATTGGTGGAACAGGAGTGATGCTATTTCTATGCATGGGTGGCATAGGGATAAATTGGAAGTGTTTTAAATGCTTTAGGGTGCAACTATAGGGATGGAACAGTACAAATACCACATTTTTTCCTCTGGCCAACAGGTCGTGTGTTTTCGTTGTGCATTTTGTATGACTATTGAGTTATACACCACAATCTACTCCAAGGGGCTTTGGTTAAAGAGTTTGTTCTTAGTAAGAAAATAAGCACAATAAATTAGAGTTGGAAGGAAAATTAATTTCAGCAATTGTTTCGAGCGAGAAAATCTTACTTCAAAATTCATGCTTTGAAATGTTTACTCAAGTCACACACATCAACGAAAATGACAGCGTTATTTACTTTGACAGGGTAAACGTGACAGCTGAATTATTTTCAGGCAGCTATAATTACAACTATTTATCATGAATCTATAAATTTGATTGATGTTTTTCAAATAAGAGCATGCTATATAGTATTTAATGAAGGCAAATAAAAAAAATACCTTTGAATAACTCTTTCTGCACTCGTTTTTTCCCTCTTCTTTCAAGAATTTGTCTCAAAATGCCATCAAATAGATGTTGTCGAAATGAATGAGAACTTGTTTCATGTTCTTAAAAATTCCTTTACTTCTCAGTTTGATGTACAGTTTTATTTCCTTTTGATTATTGAGAGTTACTCCATTTGGTAAAGAGCTGCTGCTGCTTTGTGTGTTGTGAACGTGTTGGGTGTAGTTGGGTGAATGCTCATTAATGGACAGTGTTGGATCATCTCATCAGCTGACTGCTGATGGCTTTGCCCTGACAGCTCTGGAAGTGAAACCAAGCAGGAGGCCAGAGAACACTGACACTTCCAGCCTGCAGGTTCTGCTGTGGGCTGTAATTTAGTTCCCAGTTACCTACCTGGCTCAGACCATCGGAAGCTGGGTTTGCTTTCAGTGCTGATGGACTTCCATGGCAGAAATCCGCAAGGGAAGGGGTGGCCCCACATGATGTGCCTTTAACTCCTGCCTTGTGGAGGCAGCTCAGGAGCCTGGTGGGGACAGGGCTGTGTGAGTCAGTGGCTTGGCTGAGGATGCTCTTTAGTAAAGCCCTGATTGGGTTTCTGTTTTGGGAAGACCCTTAGCAAGGGGTGGCAACCCTTCCCTCAGAAGGGCTTTCTGGTCCTGGGCAGTGCAGCTGGTGGGGCTGGATTAGTTCACCCTGTTGGTCGTCATCAGCTGGAGAGCACCAAGCCCAGGTGCCTGTAAACTGCCTCCTCTTTCACTGCTGTGTGCTGGAGGAGTAGCTCTTAGGAGAAGGTTCACAAAAATGGGACGTGTCTTCCGGTCATAAAAATTAATGACCTGATCATAAGGGGAATGTGTTTTGGAAGGAAAAAAGTGACAAAGCATGACTTATGGATGCTGTCACTCATCTTCTAATCAAGAGCTCTTAATTTAACCATCTGTTTGGTTAAAAAACAGTGCATGTTTATTTTTAATATGTGTGGATTTTTGGTAGGATTGGTGCAAAAACTTTGTAGTCACTTCACAGGGCCTTCTAGCTTTATGTGTTGAAGCACACAATTAAAATGTAAAGCTTGTTGCTGTTGTTGAAAGCCAACTTATTAAATATTAATAAATGCACTGATAATTCTATCTCATTTCCAGTCTAATTGAAATTATATTAACTTATATATCACTTTATATATTCAAAGTACTGTACAAATATTAACTAATTAGTCAAATTGTTATTTTCTCTGTAATCATCTGTGGAGGTAGGAGAAATTAACTTTTAATAAACCCAACCCTTTTATTTAGTTCAATCCTCTCATTTGTGCCTATGTTCAATGCACCTGTCTTCGCTGCTGCCTTTTTAACCTTTAAATACTCTGCCCCTTCATCTTTTTATTCACCCATTGCATGCTTTCTCTGTGTTCTGAATTTTGTCTTATCTGTAGCGAGAATAATTCTTGTGATATTTGTCCATTGTGCATTATCTAATACTGTGTGGCCCTTATGCCTGTTTGAAGATCTTAGGCACTTCTTCAATAGAAATAATAATAAAAAAAAATCTTATCTTTGATGACATTTGCATTCTGCTTCTTTGCATAAAAAATACTTCTTCTCAATTCCATAAAGTATTGTCTGCTAAAAAACCTATTTGTGATGAACTTCAGAAGAAGTAAAGCTTCATTTAGCAGATATTGGAATGAAAGACCAGAATGGGTTTAAAGGGCTCGTTTTTGAGGTGAATGTTTTTTTCTCACAAGAAAATAGTGTTTTTGGGGAAGGAAGACAAGACTTGTTACAAAGGAACTCCATATACCAGTTGCAGAAGCTGCGGGGTCTTACATAAATGGGGTCCTTTGCTCACATCCTGGGGACCCAGCTACAGCTCTTTCAGTGAACTGCATTGGTAATTTTGTGATGAAATTAAAGATTCATACATAGAGATAAATGTATTGCCTGCAGCTTTTCTTTCTCTTTTTTTTTTCATTTCTGTAATATGTAGCTGATGTAAACCTCGTGTCCAAGCACCCAGTCTCAAGCCAGGCAGATGTCTGTGAGAGCAGGCAAAGCGAGGAGGATGTGAGTCTGGGGTCAGGATGGGAAGAGAAGGTAACAGGGAGATGGGTGGCTGTGAGGTTGTGTTTTTGAAAATTCCAAAGTCCTATGAAGGCCAGGACTGAAGGGAAAGATGTGAAGAAGTCGGTGTTGGGCTGTGATTCATGTACAGCCAAGCTAAAGTTCCGTGAAAGGTATCTGGTGAATCAGTGAGAGCTGGTTACCCAAGGTGTTCAAGCATGGAAGGGCAGAGGATGCTCAGTATGTCACAGCCATGTAAGGGCTCTTGGTTGAAGTCTGATGTGGAGAGAAGCATTTAGAAAACCAGGAAAGTTATTTCATGTAAAGGAGCTTGTGGTGGTGTCTGCGCTGATCTCCTTTGCTGGTCGCCACTGTGAAAAGCTAGACTGAGGAATATCTTATGTCTCCAGTTAAATCATTTCAAGTGGCTTACAGATGATTTCTAGAAACCTTTTTAGTATGGTGAGTAAAACACAACTCAGTCCACGTGGGCTAGTATTGCATACCTTTGTAAGTTGGATTGTCTGGTTTAATGAAAAAAGGTTTTATTTCTGAGGAATCCAATTTCACAGGTAATGTTCCTTTTTATAAAACCAGATTCTATACAGTTAGTAAGTTAATACTTTAATTAGATTCCTAATATGTTTTAGTACATCATCTTTAAAAATGTAATTTCAAAATTATTGGTGACTCTTACTTTTGAAACAGTCATTAACTTATTCGCACTAACTCAGGCTTAGATCTTGTAAACAGTTTTCTCTGTGTTTGACTTTCCTCATCTGAGCTGCTGTTAAGAAATTAAGCAGCACTATTTTTCTTTTCCAGGAGATCATAGAGTGCTTTTTGACAGACCACTGCAGAGGAACCATGCTAATGAAACAAAATATTAAGGAATGCTAAAGCGTTTTGTTTCCTTAGCACAGTGTGAACACTTGAATCAGGGGGAAAAAACAAAAAGTTCCAGGTATTTTAGACTGACAGAGTTCTGGGATGGCCAGGGAGGTCTGATGGTAGGATTATCCAGATACTGACAATGGGCACAAGTGTTAACACAAGTTAATCACATGTGTAAGCATTTGTAGAATTGGGGTTTAAAAGTTTGGATAATGAATTTGTGACAGTTTTAAATCTCTGTTTTGGTGTGAGCAAGTAACAGAAACTAATTCTAAAGGGTGCTTTTATTTAGTACAGTAAATCTTTAGACATACCTGTTCTTTAATACATAGAGAAGGATTAGAGAGTTGCCACCAAATGAGTGTCATAAATTATCAGTAAATAGCACTAAATGACTTTGTGTGTGTGCTCTCAGCCCATTGTAAAAAGAGGTGGTGTGTATTAATGTTGGAAGTTGTTTAAATGTGACAGTATTTCTCTTAACATTTGTATTGGGCTGGGAATACAGACTAATTTAGCACAGCTCAGGTGATAAGTTTTAAGTTGTAAAACCACAGCAACTGGTTCATATCTTTAGTAATGAGATACTTATTCCTACAGGTTTAAAACTATCTTTTATATTGCCACAAGTACATGTAAATTTGTATATATGTACAGTGATTATATATTAGGAGATTACTCTTCTGTTTATTTACTTACTGGTGGCTCCTGGAAAACTTTGTTCTGTCATGTAGGAAGCATTTAATAACTATTTCTGATAGGTGTTCTATATTAAGTATCACTTTTAGGGTATGTGTTTACATACTTCCATAAATAATTCGTGTGTAAACATTATATGGCTTGGAAAAAAATGGAGAGAAGAGTGATGCAATAGACTGTTTCACTTGTAATATAAAAATAGTGATGGTTTGCCACATCAGTGTGAATTCTGAGCTTCTCTCCTGTGAGTGAGTGCACAGGTTTGGGATGGCAGGCAGCACTTGTGAGTGTTAAGTTAAAACAGTGGGGATACGCTGCAATATTTTCTTACTTCACTAAGACACAAAAGGCAATCCCTTACTTTTCCAGAGTTGGGAATTGAGTTATCAAATCAGCTGATCTATTACTAGAATATTTGTAATTGATATGATAGTTAAGATTATGTAGATATCATGTAAGTTATTACTTATGGTTTTAATTATATTGTTAATTTGGGAGAACTCAGGGGAATATAATTATCACCACCAGCTTATCTTGCAATGAAGTTTTTCATGTATTTCTGCTGACAGTGGGGCAATATTCAGCTTAGTATTTTTCTATCCCATTAATAAAATACCTTAAGTACTTTAAAAAGTCCTCTCACAACAGGTAACTTAGAGGCTGACTGCTCAGGCTAAAACTCACATTATGTGTTTAAAAAAATTGTCTCTGAAGTTGTAATTTGTTTGCCCCTCTGTATGGAGACCCAGCACAAGATACCTCTGCTCATGCTGTCTGCTTTCTAGAGCTTGGTGCTGATTGTGTGTATTTAGGAGGACACCGTGGCTTTTCCTAAATGGCCTCTGTGTAGAGGTCCCTCTTGGACTTTGAACTTGGGCTCCTGAAGCATTTGTGAGTTGGACTCCAAAAGTCTTTGTTCTTCTTTGTGCTTGGTCGCACCCCACTGCTGCAGAATTTCAGTTAAACATTAAAACTGAGCACTGAGCTGCACACAGGAGTCTGTTTTTCCATTGGTGTAGACTGGATTCAGAAGTCTCCACTGGATGTTATCCCTGAAACAAAACAAAGCGAAAAAAACCATTGCTTGTAACTTCAAAATGATTGACCCATTTTCCCTTATTGGGAGTTAAATTAAGTGTGAACAGAATTGGTTTACTGGTTTGTATACAAAAGTGCTTTATCAGAAGCTGAGGTGTGGTTTTGTCTGTAAATGGATGAAACAACAACTGTGGAAACTTTCCTTTGTAAAAAAGGGTTGAGGTTAGAGGCAGATGACACCAGGCTCTGGAAAAACTTTTCTCCCAAAGGAATTTGTTTGAAAGAGTTTGCTGTGAGAAACTGTAAGAGGACAGTTTATGCTGGAAGTTAAATCTTAGCCTGAGCTGTAGTGGCTGCCTCTGCTTTGACTATAAATAGAAAATACTTGTCTGCCAAATTTCAGTTTTTAGAACCCTTTTGAATATGTGCCAAGGAAATAATATCTTAATTTGTATATCTGTTTATTTTCCTCCGTCTGTGCATAACTTGAAGTGGCAACTCTTATTAGGTTTTTTTTTAGGTTAACAAAAGTGAAAATGAACTTGGATAGTATTTTTATGTGGGACTTAAAAATTAGCCCGTAGCTATTTTTTTGTTTTCATGAGGGCACTCCCTCGCCCCCGACGTTATTGTGTTTATGATTAAGGTTACGTCAGTTTTTCTTAACTGCTAAATTCATGTTGTCTTGTTTCATGCAGTGCAGACTGCTGCGGCATCAGTTTGTTGCCTTGGTGGGATGTGTCCAAACAGTGGGTAAAATTAAAGAAATGTTTAAAAATATGTAGCCAGTGTAAAATGTTGAGGCAGGCAAGTGGTTGGCAAGTGCAGGTATTTATTTATATCAAGTTAAAAGAGAAAATGTTGAGTGTACAGCTCGCTCTCCCACGGGGGTGATGCTCAAGTTGGGATCCTGACCGTCCGGGGTGGTTCTTCAGTTTTGAAGGAAGGCTGGAGCCTTATGGATAAGACCAGAGAGAAGTGAAGAAGTAATGTGCTCCTTTAAATTTGGACTTGCCACTGGCCTGTACCTACACTGTTGTGCTGGCAGCCCTCCCCACTGGGTGGTCAGCTCTTCCCCGTTTGTCTTGGATCAGGACTGAGGAAAAGGAGGGCACGGGCATGGGACAGGACGCTGGAGGCCAAGTCAGATGGTTGCACTGTGCTGTGCTGTAGGTTTGAGCTCCTTGGTAGCAAAGATGACGTAGCTCTGCCCTGTCCTAGTGCACATGCACTGAAGGTCTTGGGAGAGACCTGTCCTGCTGTTCTGGCTCGGGGGAAGCCGGCGCTCAAGCCGGAGCTCTTGCCAGCTGCCTCAGCGGAGGGCTGACATCTGACGGGTGCAGGGTACGTGACGTGAATCATGACACTGTGGACAGGAGAGGGACAGACAGAGCCTGAGGTGTCCCAAGCAGACACGCACAGGGTTAAGTGCTGACACCCACCATGGTCATCTCATCCCCAGCCTAGCTTTATGAGCAACTGGTTTTGCTCCGGGTGTTTCCTTGTCTGCTTGGCATGCGCAGAGGTGGTGCTTTGTTGGGGCTCTGGCTCTGGCAGCTCACCTCAGACTCAGAGCAAGTGTGGGATAAACAAACTGTGTGTCTTTGCCAAAGTGCATGTTGGCTTTTAACAGTGGGAGGAGAATAATATTTTAACGAGGTGAGGCTGGTTGGGAGGAAAAGTCTTGCTGAAGTGGGACTACCTGTGAGTGCATGATTCATTTGTGGAGAGATGGATGACTGTTCTTTAATGATGGTGACTGGGAAGATCCATGTTCCTCAAATGATACATGGGTTTGGCATTAAGTGAATCCTGAATTAAAATAATAATAATAACAGTGCCCTTGCCTGGTTTTCCCTCTAGCCTGATAGATGAGGCTCCCTCCTGAAAGGTGGGTACTGCACGCTGGAAGCCCATTAATGCTGAGAAAGATTTCTAGCCTTTTAATTAAAAGCTGGGTGCTGCTGCTGCCAACAGCATCCTCCTCTCCTTTCCAATTTGATCTGAAAGAGAGGAGGAGAGGGCTGGTCCCTGGTGCTCTGAGGGAAGGTTTTGGGCTGTCAGTCATTCTCAAGTACATGGCTAATTTGGGGCTTTGGGCCTGAACTCCAAAAGCAAGTCTAGTGTTCAGAGGCTTTCTTCTCAGCAGCACTAATCTGGCTGGCATAGCTGTGCATGGGCTCACCGTGCTGCTTGCTCTTGGAGTTATATAGAGGTGCCTGGCTCTCTCTGAGCATTTCATGGCATGAGATGCCACCTGTGGCCTCTGCTTCAGGAGTGGAATACCTCCAGGCAAAGTGTCCTGAAGTGGCAGCATGCCTATGCCCCTCTGTATGGACTGTCTTGTCTTGTTCCTCAGTTTGTAAAAGAAGATATACAGATACTGTTGAGGATATAGGGGGAGAGTGTGGCCCTGTGCTCTTGACTTTGACACTGGCATTGGTTAGAAACTAAATTTCTGTCTTAGAGAAAATTCATTTTCAGAAGAACTTTCATTGCAACCAGAGGTAAAGGAGAAAACAGCAATTGCCTTTAGAGGGAGAGAAATGCTGCAAGGTCCTGTACTGGGAGCACTGAATCACCATTTTTAGTTTCCTGGCTTTGCAGATGGAAGCTGTTGTCAGCTTTGCTTCCTCTGGAAGATGGGAATATTCCAATGAAGCAGCTGCAGACCCATCACTGCCGTTTTCCCATGGAAAATGTTGATATTATTAAAAGGGCACTTTCTGTCAGAGAAGCATTCTGCCAGACGTTTCCTGACCTGGCTTTGTATTTAACCTTTTGTCTCACTTTCTCCCATCTGTGAAATGGATGTGCTCATTCTCCTGTATAAAATTCTCCACCTGTATAAAATGCTGGAATTTGTGGATGAAATTATAACCATGAGGTCTTATTTAAGATCAAATTCCTTTGAAAGATTCAGCTGCTTTCGTGGCAATTCCCCATGAAGCTGGTCCTATTTCTCACTTAGGTAGGAACTTTTAAATACAAACCTTAAACAAAGTTTATTATTGTCAAATTATGTGCATTCATCTATTCCATCTGTGTGACATGCAGATAATTCCTTTATTTTACCACTGCTACTGTGTGTCCTGGGAAGCTTATTTCTTGTCCCTCTTCCAGTCTGCCAAAGAATTTTACTTCAACATTTGATTTGCATAAATTAATCAGACTAACATGTCAGGAATATTTTTGAGCCTACTCCTAAACTATGATGGCAGATATTTTATTTTAAGTGTCTGTTTTGTTGTTGCTGTTGATAACAAAAGCAACGAGAGGGGAGGAATGAGCTGCGTTTCTCGTCTTAGTTTTGTCTACACTTAATTGACTGCAGGGGCTGCAGTGTTTCTGTTCATCTGTTATGTACTCTAATACTCTAATAAATCAAAAGCTAATTTGGGATATGAAAAGATACTTTCTTTGCAGCAGATGAAACAATTAGTAGCACTTCAGTTTTAATGTAGTCTGTATTTGAACCAGAGTTGCTAAGGATGACATGTTTATTCTGTAACTTGGCAGTTTGTGAATTTTGTTACTTTTGAAGGAGTTCTTAGAGATGTTTTGGTCATGTGCTATATGCTTTGGTAGGTTGACAGAGTTTGAAGATACACCAACCAGTCAACTAACCATAGATGAGTTTATGAAGATTGACTTGGAAGAAGAATGTGATCCTCCTTCATTTACAGCTGGTCAAAAAAAATTGAAGATACAGCAGGTGAATTCTGAATTGGATGCTCTCTGTATTTTTCTCCTCTATACTCCTTCTGTGCATTCCTTTCTGAATCAGTTAATATGAAATCCTAACTGACCAGCCTTTGGTAAGGTTTAGTTACATTTATTTTGAGGTTCTTGTGTGGTTTAATTTCTTTACAAAGCATGAACTAAAGCTGGCACCAGAGGAGAAGATTTTACTACTGTCATAGTAATTTCTTATGTTATTGGTTTGTTAGGGTTTTTGTTTGTTCTAAATATGCCATCATGTAGGCACATCAGTGATGCTCTGAAGAGCCTGCCAGGTGCTGCAGGTCAGAGCTTCACTCTACCATCACCTGTGTGCTCTGTCTGGTGTGAGCACTCCAGTCACAGTGCTGTCCTTGTGCGTGCTCACATCTACAGGCACAGTGACAGGGTCAGAGTGCTGAAGAATGAGGCCTTTTATTTACAGCTTGCCAGAGTGAAGGGTCTCTTTGAAGTATATAGATGGGGGAGATAAATTTGAATCGGTCAGTATTTTGAAACTTGTCTGTCTTACCTGTCTGACACTACAAAGTAATTTCAGTTGTGAATCAAAACCTGCTGAGTGCTTTTAAAATACCCTGCCATTCTCTGTCTCTATATACAGTTCACAAACAGTTGAAAATTGTGCATCTTTTTTTAGTAATTTCACGTTTATTTTGTTTGTTTTCATTTCAGCTTGAGAAGGCATTATCAAAAAAGCTGGAGGATTTTGAAGGTATAAGTTGTGTTTAGTGTAACATATCACTCATTTCTTCAAAATTATATCAGTGATTGCTGAGTTTTATTTTTATTTTAACACCACAGGAGAAATATCGAGCTACCAAGATGAAATAGAGATTGAATTAGAAAACAGTAGACCGAAAGCAAAAGGTGTATTTGCAAATTTCACTAAAGATGGTAAGTCTGTAAAGTCTTATGGCTACCTAAATAGTATTGGGTTCAGATCAGACAGTCTGAAGTGTATGAACTTTATTGTGATAAATGTGATCGTATATATGCTTGCATAGTACAAGATCTCTTTTGCATTGGGGTTCTCTCTGCCAAATACTTGATTCATAGTCCAGTCTTCAAAACAACTACATTGTGACAGTTCATTAATGATTTCAGTTGTTTTTCTTTCCTGGTGCAGTATAAGCTTGGCACTGGCGCCTGAGAATGTTTCATCACTGAAGGTGCAGTGGACCAGTATCTAGACCCTTCTGTCGCCAAATTCTCCAGTTGACTTCCCATATGGAAAGGATTTGTGCAGGTTGAACTGGCTATTTTTAATTTGTAATTGTGCCAGGAAATAGCTGACTTCTCTCACAAAGCCCTTTCACCTAATTTGATAAGACAATGCTTTTATTTTAAATGTTGACTGGAGTCACAAAAATGCATTTTAATAGTCAAGGTGATGAATTTGAAGAGCATCTGGGAACTCCACGTATTCATATGTTGGACTAAAATATTGTGTATTTTGTCTACAGATTTCCTCTAAAGATTTTTATTCTTTAAGTGAGCACCTCTCTATTTATTTAGTTTCTGTAGCAGATGGTATGCAATGATCTGTTGGGGTTTTTTTCCCCTGCAGATTCTATAGAAGATAATGCCTCTAGCATACTTGGAGAGGAGGAGGCAGAAGATGAGGAACTGGAAGCAGCTGCTAATCACTTAAACAAGGACTTTTATGATGAACTTCATGAGAAGGATAGAGTTAAAAAAAATGAAGAAGGGGAATGCAGAAATGGAAATGAAACTCTTGTAAGACCACCTGCACTGGAATCCTTGCTCGGCCCACTCCCCACTGCCGCTAGTCTTGGCATAACAGAGTCCATAAAAGAGTGCATATCCACTAAGGACCAAGAGCCTGGTGAGTAGGAGTTCAGTTCAGCTCGGAGCAGAAACTGGACACAAGCAGCCACTTGTGGGTTTGTTGTGTAATTTCCCTGTATCTTGTTGGTTACTGTGGCAGCAATTCCGTGAATCAATGTAACATTGGGGGTACAACAGCTGTGAGGCTGGATGGGACGAGTGGTCTTGGTTGTTGATGTGGGTTGATGTGGTTGTTGACATCTGCTTCTCTGGAAGTTGCTGGAAAATCTGGAGTGCCTCATTATTTTCTGAAGCCTGAGAATGTGTATCTCTTGGTTAAGTCGATTTGCAGTCATATGATAGCTGATGGGCATATTTCAAGCCATGAAGTCTCAATTAGGAAATTGGAGGAAGCGGATCCCTGTAAATATGACTGGAAATTAAAACCCAAGTACGAGAATTTTAGATCAAGGCAGACTTTCTCAGGAGACATTTTACTGTAGTCAGACATGATGCAGTCTGTTTCTGATTGAGAATCTTTGCAAATGGCAAACATTTAAAATGTTTGAGAGAGGAAATAACTGGTTGTATGCTTTTTTCTTTGATATGGACTTTGGTGTGTGTTGTGCTGGTTCTACTCCATTTTTCCTAAAACCTCCAGATTTGTCGGTAGCATACAGCTCTGTGTAGCACAGGACTGATCAACCAAAGAAGCCAGTTTTACCACAGCCATTAAAGCAGCCAGTACTGCAAACAGCCAGTCATCCAGGCAGGTTTGTTTGCTTTTTTGCATGTGTTCTTGAACTTTATGGAGATGGCATTTTTTTTAATTCCTTTTGCATCCTAGTGACTCCGAAAACAGAGCATATCTAAAGGGCATTTTACTCTTTTCTTTATCAGAGTTAATTTTTCCATCATAAGACACACCTATCCAAATCTGTTTTGTCAGCTTACTTGGGGGTCGATGCAACAGAACATTTTGTTATCCAAACTGTTCTGATGCTGATTTCTGCTCAACAGCACCAACTTGTAATAAGGTAATCCCTGCCTGAACACATTCAGATACTTATTATGTTAGTGTTCACTCTCCAGAAATGTAGAAGGATGATTGCATGTTTGTATTTTGTACAAAGAAAATCATATACAAACAGTTGAGTGGTTTTGGTTTTGTTTTAATTACGATTAAGAAAATGGATGGCTTGTGGCTCATCTTTCTCCGGGAAATCAGCGGTTTGTGTCGAAGAGAGGTCAGTCATGGCTAGAAGCTGTTGTTGTCTGGCTACCCACTGACCTGTAAAAAGGAGTTCCCCATGATGGATATTTCTCAGCTGGCATTGCTATTGACCATTTTAATGGACAGGCTGAGGACTGAGTTTAAAGATCAAACTAAGCTGGTATAGCCAGGTAGATTCCTTTGAGTCAAGCTTCAGGCATGTGGGCAGGAGAGTGCAGGGCTGCTCGTGCTATGGCTTGTCTGTATTTGCTGTTTGTTTTCTTGCAAAAGTGGAGGATGTGCCAAATGAACTGAATTTCGAAACCAAGCAGGTTTCAGTATGTTCACTCTCTTTCAATGCATCTGAGAAAGCACTGCGGGTGTTTGAACAAGTACTTGTTTTCTTAACATGTTCTGAAGTTCATATGCAAAATTACTGTTTTGCTTTCATTTTGATTGTAGATCCTGCCCCAAACTTTGTTGGATTTTGAGTGGTTTTTCTTGGTTTGGGGGAAGGGTGTTTGGGGTTTTATTTGTGGGTTTCTTCGTGGTTTGCTTTTGGTTGCCTTTTTTTTCCCCAGTGTCTCTGTTATTTATTTTAACAATTTAAAAGTTTCATGTTAAGTCCAATTCACTTTGGTTATGCCTGTGCTGCAGGATAGTCGTGCAATTCCCAGTCTCCAAGCCCTTGCCATGCAGTGCCTGTGTGGTGTGGGTGCATCCTAGTGGTGTCTACATCATCCTCCTGAGGACCTGGTTTCCTTTGGGAAGTTGTCTGTATTTAGGAGCAGCAGTGCAGCTTTAATGTCTTTCAGGTGACTGGGAACTAAGTCTAGCAGAGGATGGGAAAGCACATCTGGCTTGCAGTTGGCATGTCATTATGGTGAATAAAGAAAACCTCTTGTTAAGATGCCTCTCATTGGTTACCTGTGCATTGTTGTTCTGAACCCTGATGAAAACCAGCATAGGTGATTCTGGCACCTCAGGCAGTGATGTCTTGAGTTCTGCCTCGTAGTTCTGGGAAATCTGGGAAGGGTTTGTACCTGGAGGTAGCATGTTCTTCTATCAGACCAACTGGTATAGTTGTAAAAATCAGACAGCTTGCAGGTTGGTGGACCCTTCTTTAAACATGAAAAAGAAATGGCAGTATTCAAAACTAAATACAGAATGAAAGCAGTTGCTCAGAGTTTGAGATGGCACAGTTACAGATCATCTTGAAACAAAAGTAGTTGGTGCCTATGGAGGGAGGAGGAAAAGCTCACAAAATTTCCTGGATTTATCCTGTGTATTTGAATTTGCAGTTTATACTGTGAATTTCAGCTGGCTGCAGCTTTTCTGTGGAAGTTCATATTCCAAGATCTAAGTCCACTGGAAAACGGAGAATGTTGTTGCTACACTGAACCCTTTTGGTGATGTTCTGGTCCTTCTCCACAGCTAAGTCATAAACCAGGAACCTTTCCCTTCCCTCAGCCCTCTCCAGCCCTGAGTCATCTTCCTCTGCATGGTTCAGGTTGGGCAGGACGCTTTACCAGGATGATTTTGTATCCACTGCTGGACTCCTCATGTCGTTGGATGGGTGTATTATGTCCAGTCAGTTCAGTGGTTGGAAATGGCCTGCCTGGTGCTCCGTGGTGGGGAGGCCCAGCAAACCCTCGTGGTGATGCAGGTGGCTCTTAAATAGGAGCTCAGCAAACAGGTGCAGTATGTGCCATGTTTGGCCTCCTTAAATGCAGGTTGTCTCTTCTCCTCTCTGTAATGATCTCTCTTCCTCAAGAAAAACTCTGCTGTATGTACCTCCTACAAAGTCTTTTCATTTGGCTTTGGCATGTGGTAATTCAGTTTCTAATTGGCTGCATCAGCTGCACCTTTGTGCTATGGTGACTGCAGCAACAGCAGAAGGTTTCTCACAAACTGCTTTTGCAGATAAGACTTAGTGCAGAGCCCAAGTATTAAGAAAAAATAAGTCTATTTTTGCTCCACTTACAGTTGGTATTTGGGTAGTGTGAGCTTGTCCATATGAATGTTTTATGGAAAGCACAGTATTTTAGCAAATTTGCATTACAAAGACAGCATGTAAAGTACCGGGTTAATGATTCTGAGGCAGTAAAGTGCTTAGAATAAACACTACATTTGGCTGTTTTTCCCTACAAAGTGTGTTAATTTGCAGAAACTTTAAGCTGAAAAATGTTTGAGTTTTTGCAAACTGCTTTTTTCTCCTTCTTCATGATAAATGTGCTTTATGGTGAGATCTCAGTTTCAGAGATGGAGATCAGGTACATCAGTTGGTCCATTTTCCTGGCCGTGCAGCATCCCAGCATCCTCACCACTTTTTGATTCTGCAGTTCCCCAAAACAGTGCACCATTTCTTTTAGAAGACTGTGACAGTCAAATATCATGAAGTTTGTTCCCAAGAAATAACATTCTTTGGTGTAAGATTTCCCTCTGCAATTTATTTTTACGTCCCTTTTATACCGCTTCAAATACTTTATCATCTTTCTTTGTGTTTCTGTCATTCTGATGTTTACTGGCTGTCACCCTGTCCTACCCACATTGGGCTGGACACTGCCAGTTCATCTCTTCTTGCCACGTGAAGGAAAAGTGAGGAAGGTCTGGTAATAACAGAGATAAAGGCAAAATACAGTGTGTACACAGACTGTCTTTATATAACTTCCCCTTCGCAATCTAGTGCTTGAGGCCTGATTTATGTTTTGTTTTGAATCAAATTTCACATGTAGTTGTTTAAGGCAGTAGTTCCAAGTGCTGTATGTGAAGTGGGTGGCAACATGCTCCTGCACGTCCTCATGAAAGCGAGCGGCTTTTGCAGTGAGAAATCGCCGTGCGTGTACCATCTTGTGCTTGGTCAGGCACCCACGAGCTGCATTCGCTGCTAATTTCACAAAGAATACATGAGAAAGGTTCACAATTAACAGTTTGCTCATTTATTGCTCCTTGTGTTTACGCCTCCATTACTGCTGCAAGCGTGATCCGGCAGGGGCTGAGGTTGAAGGATATTGCCATTGATTTCTGTGGGTGTTAAAGGCCCCATGCAGGCCGTGTTCATTGATCGGGCAGTCGTCGTCCCTGTGTACAGGGGCTGTTCAGCTTCTTACTCACGGAGGATTTGAAAAGTGGCTAAAAGTGATCTGATACGAGGTGGGGACAGGCTCGTCCTTCCGGGTCTTACCTGTCTTCTGGACTTCATCCCCTGCAGCTGCCAGCTCCCACTTCATACCCTCTCCTGGCCTTGGGGCTTCTCCAGTCCTCCCACGAGCAAATTCACCTCCCTCACCCAGCAAGGGAAAATGGATGTGTGTGTGAACCCCCTTCTTTGTTTTGGCAGCAACAGATGACCAGTGCCAGCAGCACTGCAGGCAGGGAAGTTTGCAAAAACGTGACGTTATGCAGGGTCTGAGGTGCTGTGGAAGGATGCTCAGGGGCCTGCAGGTGGCTGGAGAATGGCTGTTGAGGGATGCATGTGCCAAGGAGAGTTGTTCACCTTGTCTGGGATCCCAGTGTGGATTGGGGCATGGCGAGCAGCAGGGTCACTGCTGTCACCGTTACTGCTCCATCAATGGTTGGGTGTTGATTGTACTGATTTGTACTGATTTATACTGATTTCTTCTTCCAGCATCCTCCTTTTTTCCTCAAATTGTGTCTGAATATATCACTGCTATGTTCCAGTATTTGAAGGGTGGCTACAGAGAGGATGAAAACTCCATTTTTACAAGGGGTCACATGGAAAAGACAAAAGTTAATGGGTACGGGTTACTCCCAGGGAGATTTGAATTGGAGAGAAAAAGAAATTTTTTTCACAGTGAGATTATCCATTTGATTAATCTCCCCAAGGAAGTGATGGATTCCCCAACTTTGGAGACTTTTAAGATTTGGCTGGACAGGGTGCTGGGCCATCTTGTCTAGACCATGAAAGGTTGGACCAGATGGTCCTTACGGTCCCTTCCAACCTGGTATTCTTTGATTCTGCGATATAATCAGTAGAGAGAACACTATAAAGCTCTATTACATCATAATTGCTGCATACATGAGAAACAAAGCTCCTGAGTTTAGCACTAATTGTGTTACATATTCAAAAGACACCTGGTGATCAGCACAAGAGTGCATGTCCCCATCCTGATCACTCTTCTTCTGGCCTCTGGCCTCAACGCCGCGGTTGCTTTGGTGGTTTTAAGCCCCACCTCTGGAAATGAGCCGTGTGCGGGACCTGCTCGGTGCCACCTTCCTTGTGCGATGCCTTCAGAGCACTTGGAGGGTTTGATCTTTGTCTCTGTGTGCCGTTTGCTGATTGGAGAATATCTTCTGCGGCAGGACCAGCCCTGTCCCGATTTCGAGATCTAAACAATAAAAACCTTGGTACAAGCTAATCTTCCTACTCTGGCCTCCATATGCCTGTGTTTGGCAGCCTTGACGGGCTGTATCCCTGATTGAGCCTTCATTACGCCGTTAATGAGATGTGAAGAGCTTGTTGCAGCCAGAGCAGTAATATGAGACCACCAGCTGCTTGGAGTGCAGTTTTTTGATACCTGAAGCCTTGGGTATGAATTACAGATGACAGGATTTTCTTACTTGACTATGTATGTCACTCACACACAAGTACTGTGTGTGCATGTCTTCCTCCAAAATCTGAGTGCAGGTTTTTTCATGCAGGATCTTTGCATTTCATTAAAGGATAGGAATGCTATAAATTCATTCCATATTCATGCCGTAACTAGGAAGGTTAAGGGATGAAAACTAATCATCGAGTTTGGCTGAAAGATTTCCAAACAAATCCAGAGAGGGGTTTTGGAGAGAAACCTACAGTTTGTTAGAGCCATCAGGGAGATAAATTCTAGTGAAAGCATAAGCTGAATCATGTGAGTACATTTTTATAGCATTTATGGACATTTTAGGAACTTTCCAAAGGACTGGGTTATCGATATGGACACTCCTTATAGAAAAATTTGTGTGGTTTTTGTCAGAAGCGTTGGTTGAAAAGAACTGCCCCAGAGTAATGGATGCTGGGGTTGGGAAAAGGTGCTGGAAAGTGGGGTTCAGGTTCCTGAGCCAAGTGAAGAACATCGATCTTTTAAACCTTACTTGGCCATGTCACCTGTGAATGAATGCCCTTAGCCCATGGCTGTCCTGTTATCCCCCTGTTATCCCAGCTGTTTTAGGGGAGAAAGTCTCCTTCTCCTTCTTCTTATTTTTTTTTGCTTCTTAAAATTCTGTTCTAGAATAGGAAATGCTTTAAAAACTTGAAAGCTTTTCCAGGGTTGGAGGTTTTTTTTGCCTGCATCATTCTGACTGCAGCGGGCAACGTGTCTTTTCTGTCTTGAATTTTTCTGATAAAAGCAATGGTGGAAAATGAGTTTTATTTTCAGTTTGAGTAGTGTAAAAGCCTTACATTGCTCTTTGATGAGTCTAACCAGCCGCTTAAGGCCTCATCCTCCCTTGCTTGAGGAAAAAAAAAGTCAAAAAGGTGCTTTTTGCACTCACTGCTTCAGCTGGCTGCTGCCTGCAGGCTCTTTGGAGAAGGAGGTGGTAGCAGGGCTGTGTCTCCAACTTGGAGACCTGTGCCCGGGGGCAGAGGTTGAACGTGTGGAACAGGGGCTCTGGTGTGTCCCTCTGTGTGTTGATAACTGACATGTGTGTGCTTGCGACATCGATCCTGCTTTTTAGTGGAGCAAGGAGAAGCAGTCAGCCACAGCTGGGTTTTATGCATTGTTTTCCATCGTGTTGAGGGGAAGTCCAAGTCTGCTGTCATCTACTCCAGCACAGCTGCTCCCCTGGGCAAACGGAGAAGAGAAGAAGCTCACCTGGGGATTTAGAAATGGTCCTTTTCTCATACCTAAATAGTGGAGTTGCAAAAGCAGTTGTTCCCCAAATACTAAGGGAGGGTTGTGTTTCGTGGTTGACTTAGATGCCTCAGCATTTGTAGGTGCCAATCTAAGGTTTTCCTTCTGTTGGGGCTTCTTTTCAAGATTTTCTCCTCTCTGCACTCCCTAGCATCTGAAAAGCTGCTGGTTCTCTGCGTGGGAGATACTTTCAGGGGCATTTATAATGCCTTTCCACGGGTCAGTTCTTAAGAAATCTATGGAAACATAACCGTCTAAGGGATCACTGTCCTGCTCTTTAACCTTGATGGAGATAGAATCATAGAATAGTTTGAGTTGGGAGGAACCTTTAAAGGCTATCTGGTTCAACCACCCTGCAATGAGCAGGGACATCAACTAGATCAGAGCCCCCAACCCTGACCTTGAATGTTTCTAGGAATGGAATATCCACCTCTCTGGGCAACCTGTGCCAATGTTTTGCCACGCTCAGCCTTGTAGACTGCGGATTAAAACAAGATTCAGGGAGGTGATGTTCGGGGGATGACACAGACACCTACAGGCACTCAGGAAAGCTGGCTAAAAAACCTCTCTGCTAGTATGAGAATTATATGATCCTTTTCTGCACCTGCCAGAACTGGAGCCCATTAACACTCATGGTTATTTGGTTAGGTGGCCAGTTTGCAGGAGAAGCTGCCCTGCCCTTCTGCCAAAAAGGAAGAAAAGTCACCAAAAAAACTCAAGTGAAAACTGGAATTGTTCTTTAGAGAACTATGGAAAGTGAAATGTGTGGAGGCTACAGAGAGGATGTTAAATTTGCACAGAAAGCTGACTGCTGAGGAGGATGTTATCTGAGCAATTCATCACGGTATCTGAAATGTCAGGAGTGGAGGCCTGGGTTCAGTTCAGGGAATCTCCGTGGTCTCAGTTGTTATTGAGAATAAAGACTTATTAACCCAGGTCAAGGAGCCACTAAACATGCCCTTGGAAGAAGGAAATACAGCACGGAGAGATTTGCAAGGCTTAGCTACTTTGGGTTTAACACGGTGGGTAATAAATCCATGGTTGGGTGCTGTGGTGGATCCCTACCCCTTGGGTTTGTCTGAAAAAGCTAAAATAATCCTCCATTTAGTTCTTCATTTTCTTGTGATACAGGTTCAGCTGGTAAAGGCAGTACCTGGAAACTGAAAATGCACCGAAGTAAACCCTTTAAATGGAGTGCTGTTTCTGCAAGGTTTTAATGTCTTTGTGCAGCAGTTGTGTTGTTTTGCTTTTGTTCGGTAGCTTTGAATTTAGTTTGAAAAACTAATTCCTATATCCTCTTAAGGATTAACTTCATCACACCCCTACACACTTCATCTGTTTTTGTTTGTTGGTCTTAAATCCGTGGGACTGTCACAGCAGGCAAGATGCACGGGCTGGACTGTGACTTGTGTGGATGACCCTTGTAATTAGGGATTTCAGCTGTGGCACTACGGGCTGGTGATGAAAACAGTCGTGAGTTTAGCCTTGTATAATTGTAGTTTGACATTTTTGGTTTGCTAAATGCTTTCATAACTAAAAGGGATGTATTATCCAATAGAGGAAGGATATTAATGTTGACACTGTTGGCAATTAAAAACAATTTTGTAAACTGAGTTTTACTACTCCCGACTGCTTTTGAAACAATTTGTTTTTCAGTGTTACTTTAGGATTGGTTCATTTATTAGGTCTTTTTTCTCGTGTGACAATGAGATAATTGCTATTTATTTTTTATCTTGCAAGCAATAATAATTAAAGCAGCCAAATATAGAGTCTGCTTTGACCTGTAATCAGAGTGACCTGTCAACATGAGGCTACTGTAGTCTTCAGCTTTTCAATTTAATTTTATTTCATAGGCACTCACCAGAATGCATTCAGTAGGGCTGAAAAAATTGTGGTTAGAGTTTTCAGTGTTCATTAATTACAGTGGTGCAGAGCTGTAGAAACAAACAGATAAGAACAACTTTGGGTTGGCTATTAATAGCAAAAATTGTGATCTTTTATCTAGGGCTGGGTGGGCTGTGTTGGGCCAGTGTCCGAAGGGGCCAGAGGAGGAGATGCTGGCAGGCTGCCAAGGGAGGGGTAACTGCAAATTAGGGGAAAATTGCAAAGAGTTGACTCGAGGGAGTTTCTGCAGCCAAGTTTTGCTAAAAGGAAGCAGAAAGTATTTTATTTTTAAAGTTAGCCATTTAAGGTAAGGCTCAGCTTTCATATTGAAACGTATGTGTACACCTAAGATTGTAGAAGTTGTTTTCTGTGATGAAAGACCTGGACATCTACAACTGTGTTGTAGGAATAATAAGAGAATGAATGTGAAATGAGATTGCGTAAATAATGCTGTTAAGTAGTACCCAGAAAGAAATTCAAAGCAAGGAACAAGGCTTTTGAGGCAGGTATAAACGCAGAAGCCAGAAGTAAACAGCTGTGCAGTGGGTGGAAGGATACCATTTTTCAGCAAATGCACTACTTAAATGCCATGTTTGATTTAGTTATGGTGGGGAGGCCACTGTGTGCTCACAGATGGGAAGGAACTAAACAGTGCTCTGGGACCAAATCCTGAACACTAACATAGGATCAAGGCAAATGACTTTGGTCACTGGACAGTGATTTTGGAAGTTATGCTTAATGGTCCTTATTAATTTCCTCGTAAAGGTGGAAAATGCAGATCTACAATACCATTGAAATCATGTATTGAAATGCCCCTATCAACATGAAATGGTGTCACCAGTGGAGGTATTTTATTCTGGCAGTATTTTTCATTAAATAAAACATACCTCAGTGAGAACTTGCTTTTCCATGAAGTCCCTCTTTGCACTTCCAAGCTGGAGTTTTTTGCACTTAGTGGGAGCACTGTGTTTGTGTCTCACGGCTCTGTAGCTGCTGCAGGACTAAGGCAAAGCTCCTGTACCAAGTTCTTTCCCAAGAGCAAAGATAAAATCCCCAGTTTATACTTTGGGTTTGGCCTCCAGTTTTAGAGTGGAGCAGGTGTGTCAGGATGTGATGTTGTGGGTGCTGTTGGTTGAGGTTAAGAAGGGTCTTACCTTCCTGGCTCATCCCCCTCCTATCTGCTGGCATCGGCCTCCCTCACCTGGGTCTGTCAAAAGTGTCACAGGCTCGTGCAGGCTTTTTTAATAATGGCTTTTTTAATAATTTTGATGGATGTGTGTTAGGGAATGATGCCTTGGCAGGTACAGTGGCAGCTGAGAGGGAGGTGGTACCTCCAGCAAATGGAAGGGGCACAGGGCTGAGTCAGGGATGCAGAGGTACCAGTGCTGGAAAGCTTGTGCTGAGGTACCAGTGCTGGAAAGCTTTTACAATCCGTTGGTGACCTGGGATGGGCAGTTTCAGATATGCTGTTGCCCAAGGTCACTTTATAGTGCAGGGTCTTTGTAGAGAGTAAGGTTGATTCTTGGAAGTTCAGCTCCAGAAACACAACACTTAGAAATCTGGGAGCAATGAAGAAGTTTGGTTTAACAAGGTGGGGAGGGAGTTCAAAAAGGTACGCTGAATTCTCTCCTGAAAAAACCTCCTTTTAAATTAAAAGTTTATTGCTTTGTCTCGACTTTCAGAAAGCCTGCATGAAACTTTCTTGCCTTTGAAAGCTTGATAGAAACTCTTGAAGTACTTTGACTGAAACAGAAAATTTAATAGTGAGGCATTTTGAACACAGAGCGATGTTTGTGGGCAAGTAATTTAAACAGGTAGTAATATGAAACAGTGTTGCACTTGAAAGGCTACAACTGGTGTACACACACAAATGGGCAGGAATAGCACTGGGAGCAATAAAATCTAGGGATGCTTCATACTGCTTTCATTGCAAACGATTTTTATGGTATGGCCTGTGAAGCAATTGAAATGCAGAGAGCTGGCACATCACTAGATTGATAATTCCTCCTGCTATTTACAGCTTATTCTCAGTACAGATGTCCCCAATTCTTTCTTTCTATCACATTAAAGTTTCTTGTCTGCTTCTATTCCATGCCTACCTCAAACGTAGCATTTTTCAAAATTGTCCCTCCAATTTATTTTTTTCCCCTCTTTAAAAGTTTATATCAGATGAAACCTAACTGCTAGTTTTTATCCCAGGGTTTACACTTAAATTTTTAACAAGCTCGTTTTTAAGATCAGTCTTCTTTGAGAGAGCACTTGGCTGATCCATCAATAATTATGTAGCAATAAAGCAACTGTGTAAAAATGGCACCTTTGTGCCAAACAGATTGGTTTGCAGAGCCACTGATAAAGATGAATGTTTATTACAATTTACTACGCTTGGTTCTGCAGATGCAATATAGCTATTTTCTTTTTGGCTTATGTGTCACAAAAAGTAATTTCCAATTGTGGAATGTTTATGGTAATAAGGATGTATAACTTGGGAGAGCCCAGACTGACTTTCAAATACCAGCATGAGTTTGCAATGCCGGTAATTTAGAAAAAAAATAAAGAACATTTCTTTCTTTTTTTTTTTTTGTTTTGTGTTATTTCTTGTTTTATTTCTTTGCTTAACAAAATTTTTAAACAATCACTGGGACAGAACACACAGGGAACCCTACAGTGTCATTTAGTTACTCTTCTGAATTAATTGCTATTATATTAATTGTTGGTTCTTCAAAATTTGGCAAACTTCCTCATTCTCCTTGCTGCATCCAAAGATTTCTGCTGTTAATTTTACTACAATATGAAGAAAAATGTAATATCCAAAATTAACACGACAGCCGGATATTGTTGTTCTTGTTTCCTTTTTTTCTTTCATTTTTTTTTTTTTTGAAAGTGCCAGCACAATTAAGGCTGTGATTTAGATGACTTGTAGTGTTCAAATCTGTCCTCTTCTTTCAGACAAAATGCAGAATAACATAGTCTGTAAGTTTTTATGGCCGGTAGATGCGCAGTCAGTTCGGTCAGCCAAGCTGGTTGGTTGCAGTGTCACCGCAGTGATGAAATCATCTCTTGGTAGCAGCTGAGAAACACCTTGAGAATTAAACTTTTGTGGATGCAGATGTTGGGATCCCTGCCTCCTCAGCATCCGGCACAGCCCCTGGGTGCTCCTTCACTGGATTTCCCCAGGCTGGTGTCGGGGCATGGATGTCTTGGCACAGCCACGCTGGCTGCCTGTCAGTGGTGTCTGAGCTACAAGGTGCTTTCATCGACTTGCAAACCTTTTCTGGACAAGGGCCAAAATTCCCTGTGAGAAGTAGTGACTTTGCCTTATCTTGGGTGTGTTGTGCCCAGTTTGGAGGGAGAGGTGCAGTTGGAGTGGCAGAGCTCAGCTTCATCCCCTCGGTCCCTGCCGGCGATGGCAGAGCTGAGGTGTCCACGTGCCTGGTTCTCCTCAGCAGGAATGAGGAGCTCTTCCACAGACCAGTTTGCTGCCCCAGCCCTCAAGTCTTTGAGGCAATTTGTAGCTACGTCAGCAAACGCTTTCAACCCACATCATTCATTTCAGTTGGCATTCACTGACAGTAATGTTCCTTTGCTTGGCTTCGTTTTAGCATTTAATGATTTTTATGTTGGTTTTGATGGCGTGAAGGGAATTGCATGGGAGTGTTTTGTCTGGACTTTAGTATTCTCTGCTTTATCTTGCTAGTAAGGTTCAAAATCTTACTCCTTCAGGAGACAGGGCCTCTGTGCACCTTGCAAGCTCTTCCCTCATCAGTCCCTTCTGTCAGCCCATTATCCTGGGCTTATTTTACTTCACGGATAATGATGCTAAAATCTGCTGTGGAAAGTGTTTACCTTGTTAAAACTAGCATAAAGAACAATACATCTCTTCTTATCTAAAGAAATAAAAGAAAAGAAATAAAGTATAAGTAAACACCTATTCTATATAAAAGGGCAGTAGGTCTGAATTTTAAATCATGATCTGGTGGGCTGCATTTCGTCTTGTAATGAAATACTAAAAAGTTATCCAGAGCTTATTTTCAGAAGATAACTTTGGTTTAGTTAATTCAAAATAAACTTTCCAAATTTCAGATAACATTACATGTGATGCTGAATGTGTTTAAATGAATTGGTACATGAAATGCACATCCCTGTCTCCCAGTGGGCTGGGGACACATAGTCGTTTTTCTGAGAACTGGTGCCATAACACAGTATGTTATGGTGAACCTAGATTAAGGCCCATGGGAAAGCATCATTATTCAGTTAATTAAAGAAAAACAACTTTGATACTGTGCCATATGCTGTACAATAAAATGGGTGCATGGCAGAAAGAGCCATGAATCCTTTCAGTGTATGTGAGACTGAGCCATGATTTGTGACTTTGCTCTTGCCTCTGCAATACTGTGTTAAGTAGAGACCTCTGTATTTAAATAAAATTAATTGCATGTGGATGTGGGACCTTATATTTTCCAGTGCACTGCTTGAAATGCTTACTTGGTTTTCAAGACTTACTAAAATCTTTCCAAAGTCTTCATTTCCCTTTGCATCTAATCAACATTTAAGCAGAGTCCTTTGTGTGCCTGTAATCTGGAGAAGATGGGCAGATTGGGGAGAAATTGTAAACTCAGCAGTACACAAGTTATCTAAAATGACATATGAAGTATAGTCCTGTTAGTATATAAACTTTATATACAAATCAGATGTTGAGATTAATCATAAGGACAGGTTGCACAAGCAGATGGCTGGCCTTTCTGATAGCCATTAGCTTGAAAGGCTGGCTTTGAAACTGGCTCTCTTCTCTACAGGTGAATTGTGCTGCAGGGCTTTGTTGGGAAAAGGTTATTTCTCCAGCTCCACCTAAACCTCCTGTGCACAGAAGTGCTGTATTCCACCATTCCTGGAGAATAAGACAAATTATTCTCCACAGCTTTCTTCTTTTGGAGAGTTGTGGTGTCAGAGGGCATTCCAGCGCTGTACTGATGGATCTCAGGCATATGGAGTACACATGCTAATTGTGCTGTGCTTATGGATCAGTCTGTCCAAATGCCAAGGCTTTGGGGCCCTGGAGGTGCTGCAGGCAAAATGTTAAAAGCCTTCTCCACTGTCTACTGTGCATCTGGGAAAAGGTGCATTGCAGTCCCTAAAGCATCAGGGAAGAGGAGGAGGAGGAGGAGGTGGAGGACAGAGTCCACGCACGTCCTCTCCAGGAGTTTGTTGTGGTACCTGTACTTCCTACAGCAGCTTGTGCTGCAGTTTGGCCAGGTGACCAAGGGACCTTGCCATGCTCCACTTGCACCTGGAGCCACCCAAGCAATGCCTATACTTGGGATTGTAGAGATCCTAATATGCTTCACATATATATGCCTGAATGGACACAAAGCTACCTTGATCCCTGGGGCAGGGCTCCTACAAGAGCTCTGTTTGGGGCCAGGGCAAGATAGAGAAGTGCTTCATCCACCTACGTGTTTCTCAGCCATTGACATGGCAAGAGACAAAAAGATGATGCTTCATCTAACAAGAAATTGCTCAGTCTCTGTGATTTTTATTTAAAAACGTGGTCTGTGCTGGCTGCAGACATCTGTTGCCTAATGGTCTGATGCTCTTAACACAGATCTACATTTCTGTAGCTGCCTCCTTTTAAGAATTCAAACCAAATGTTTCCTAGTTCCAGGTTTGTAAACCCCAGCTGGTGATCCTGATCACCAAACCAGTCAGGATCTTATGTGTCATCTCTCTCTGCTTCATGCCTCTGATAGTCCTGGTGGCATGAAACCCTGCCTGATACCTGCTCTGAGTCCAACCCCCATCCACCTCAGAGGCTTTTCTTTTGGGTCAGGTTCCCACCTACCTGCTTTGTTTTCAAAGCTTTTGCTTTTGGCAAGGGAGCTTTCTGCTCTTGCCTGTTATTCTAATGTAGTAATAACAAATAATAAGAATAAACTTTTACCTTCTCTTTCCTCTCCCCATATCTCTAATTCCCCACTTGCTATTTCTCATTAGCAATGAAGGAAGGAAGAAGCTGGGTAACAAAATGAGAAATTTCTTGCCTGATAATTTTCTTTCAGTTAACAGCTTCTCACCATCCAGCCCACCTGGACAGTGTGGTAAATGCCCAGGGTACATATTGATTTTTTTTACCTCTAAATAAAGACTCAGGTATATAATTTCATACATTATATTGTGATGTGATGTTGTCTGAATGCTAATAATTGTCTGCTGAAGCATTTCTGTAGTCCAGGTGACTTCTGCTGTCTGATGCTGAGCTTGTCACCAGATCTACCATAGACCAGCTCTGAACCTCAGAGAAGAGAGTCTGCCCAGCTTTACTGAGAGATGGTAAGGGTGACTAGGAGAAAGTTTTAAGTGGAAAGTTCAACTCATTCCACTTATTTGCTCATCTGGGTGAGTTATTTTGGTAGACTGTTTTTAACGTGGAGCAGCTCTTTGATCCAGGCCACAGTGCTGGAAGGAAGAGAAAGACTGTTGCTTTAATGGGAGAGCTGACACAGGCCAGATTAACAAGGAAGTGAGTCTGTGGCCTCTGAATGCCCAGCACTAACCCATGTGCCTGTCCTGCAGGTGGGGAGCTGGGGCTGGGGGTAAGTGTGGTAACTCTGATGTGGCAAGAGACATGTCAGAGTTAGGCTGGGCTCTGGTTTGCATTTCCTTGTGATGGTTCAACCATTTGTGCTTCTGCTAAAGGAAAATTGCTCTAATTTTTGGGCCTACATCTGAGCCAACCATGACTTTTTAGTGGTGTTCTAGGAATGTAAGTTAACTTTACTTTTGAGTTCCAGTCAGTCAAGTTAGCCTTAAAATGTTGTATTTCAAGCCTCCTCATTTTTTTCCTGTGTCTTTGTAGCTTAAAAACTGTCTGTGTATATATCATAGTGTCACATAATAATGGAATGGTTTGGGTTTGAAGGGAACCTTAAAGATCATCTAGTTCCAAGTCCCCTGCCATGGGCTGGGACACCACCCACTAGATTAGGTTGTATATGTTGTGTATTTATATGGCTGTATACATTAAAAAATTTTCCCTGGTGGGACAGAAGTGGATTCACAGTTTAAAAAACATAGATAAAAATAATCCAAGCAAAATTCTTGGATTTGCTTTTGAGTTCTCTGTAGTGCAGAGCTCACTCACCATTGTGTTTTAGTTGATGTGAGGTACAGGAATAGATTCACTTCTCAGTAAACATATGTCCTTCTGCTGGGGTGGCTGAGTGCTGGCCAGGCTTGCAGGGACAGACAGCAGAGCGTTTAGTGCCCACGGCAAGACCCGGCTGCTTCACCGGTGATCTGCAGAAATGATGCTTCAGCACTTAAACATTAAGCCAGCTGTTCCCTTTACTGCTGGCTTGGGTGTAAAGTGCTCTTGCTGTTTTACATAGTGGTCTGGCAGTATGAGGAAAGTGAGCTGGAGTGGGATCTGAGCCTGGCTGCTTTTGCTGTCGGCTCTCCGGGGTGTTGGACAGCCCCTGCCCTCTGCAAGAGATAACAGCAGCAAACTCTGCCCTTGTGGGGTTTGGAGAGGGGAACTGATTAAGATGCTGATCAGTTCTTCCCCTTGGCCTCTCCCTTTATATAAACTGTTACTCTTGGATCCCCCTGCACAGATTTAAAAAAACACAGAAAATACAGGCCAGAAGGCACCAAAAAGAATGAAGGGTGGGGGAAGGGAAAGGAGGAGAAAGATGCCAAGAACAGCATAAAAGGCAAAAGAGGAAAATGCAGCAGGGAATTGGTGATCGGCTGGAAAAGAGCAATGAGTAGGGGAAGTCTGTCTTCATAGTCTCCATTTTAAAAAGTTTTAAGTCCGTAACTGCTCAGGCAGGAGGGGATGAATGTGTGATCACGGGCTGAGATGTGAGCGTGTGGCACCTTTGGCAGGAGCACCGTGGTCGGTCTCATCATTCCCAGATGCAGAAGTCACAAAGTGGAGAAGACTTGTGTCTCTGCCTGGGAGCTTGTACCACTTCTGGGCTTTGGCGCTGAAAAATGGCATTTGTGGTAGTTAGTTAGTGTGTTTCTGGGTGAATATTGGTCAGTTGATCATTGATAGTTACTGGTTTCATCAGTAAAATGTAGCTTTTTTGATCCTGTTCAGAGCAGCTGTCCTCTCACCCCTCAGTCATGGCAGCAGGGTTGTGAGCTCAAAAAAGAACGACAAGCTGCATCAAGTACGTTGCATAAATCGTGCTCTTTTTCATTGTTTTCCAAAGGTGTTTGTGGGACACATGTTGTTCCAGAAGAGGAACCTCTGTTACTGGTTTTCAGGGCAGTGTCAAGGTGTTCTTCAGTTCAAGAGCTTAATGTTCAGCTGTATTTATTTTGGGAGGTTGAAAGGGTTTTTTCTTAAGGGCTTTTTATGTTGCTGTGTAACTCAATGAACATGAGCTTACTTTTTCAAAGAAAACTCTTCAGAATCAGAAAGGCTTTCTTTATTGCTGGACTGGTTTTGTACTACCTACTTAAAAAATATATATATTGCAGGGAGGATTTCTGGAAAGAATGGAGAGATTAACTGTTTTTCTGATGCTTCAAGTTTAAGTTAATAAGTTTCCATGTCTGTTAGACGAGTGGTCTTAAAGGTATAACATTTAACTGGATATGAAATATGTGAATGTGGTTAGGTTAGATCCTCTGTGGGCTGTG
The DNA here is from genome assembly GCF_001715985.3 of Manacus vitellinus. NCBI lineage: Eukaryota > Metazoa > Chordata > Aves > Passeriformes > Pipridae > Manacus > Manacus vitellinus. The sequence goes on along the minus strand of NW_021940750.1, from coordinate 36,179,393 downwards.
AGGTGAAACAATAGCATTTGTTTCACTATGGATGTGCTCTCAGGAAAGCAGCAGGGTTGGTGGTTTGGGGGTATTTTTTCCGAAGTGGAAATTTAATTTATAAAAAATATGTTCAATATCTAATAAAAGTTTTGTGAGAGACAACTGACTGCAGGAAAAGCTTTTCTCATAATTCATTCCCATATATCATTAAGCACACAAATTTGAAATTCTGTTCCTGTGACGGGGTAATTGTTCTGCGACTGCCGTGTGACGGCGGCTGAGGCAGGAGGGCTGTCGGGTGTCAGTCAGCTGCTGCAGGACACACATAGCACCTGAAGCTTGAGTCTCAGTGTGAGGAAGTAGGCTCAGGCTCTTAATAAAGATGGGTTTGTAGTTCTGCACGGCATTAAGGCCTGATCTTGTAGGAAAATCTCCTTCTGCCTACAGCAACGGGGATGAGCCCAATGCAGTGAGTGCAAACCAGCTGGAGCTGCTCCCAGCTCTTAATTTGCTTTGCTTTGTTAGAGGGTCCTGTTTTCCATAGACAGGAGTGAGGAAATAGCTGATGAGTTTGTACATCCCTGCTTTTGACCTTGCATAGCCACAGTAGTAGAGTATGTGGAATTTCTTTGTTTTCATTAAATCGTACCTTTTTCCTCTCTGCCCTTCATTTGCACCCATTTGGGCTTTGTCTCTCTACACTTTTTATAGTCCAAGTATGAGGAGCTGGCCAGTGGGCACTTTGCAGAGCCAAGGCTGTGTGCCCTGGCACTGCCAGGCAGCCTGGCGCCGGCCGGCAATGCTTCCCACCATCCCTCGTCAGCAGGAATGAATGTTTCTGGGAAGACGGGGCCTCGCTCTGCATGGTGTGGTGTGTTTGCTTTCTCTGAGGAACTAGCAGGCTGGAAACTTGGCTTTGGCTGGAGAGGACCCCTTAACCTTGTCTTGGCAGAAGGAAATAATAAAGTGACAGACTTCATTTGTCTTTATGCTGTATGTGTGGCCTCATGTGGTCCGTACACCCTCAGACTAAATCCTGGTGTCGATTTGGCACTTTGAGGGAGTAGGCTGTAATTTTCAAGGTGGCTTCAGATACAATAAAATAAAAACCATTTTCACTGAAATACAAGCATATACGTCATGTGTTTTGTGACCTTATTTCGTCAGTAAGTGCAATCAATTTTGCCCTGTCCTTAGGTGTTGTTTTTGTGGAATACTTCTGCTATGACGGCGCACGATGATGCTGCCGGAAGTGAGCGGGGGGGAACAGGAGCCCTCGGCAGCCATGGGGTGCATGCTGTGGGATGGGAGCATGGCAGGGAGGGCTGGCATTGCACAAAGAAGTGCCTTCTCTGGAGCAGTGAGGTTGGCAACAGCTTAAAACTGCCACGATAACCTCCCAGGCTGCTCCAGAGGGAGGCTCCTAGCCCCATATTAATAAAACTCGCAGTGTTACCTGCTCATGCGGCCCCACGGACTGTGCTCACGCCTTGGTGCATGGTGTGTTCATTTGCACACCATCAATCCTCGTACTTCATCCTGCACTGCTGCTGCTGCTGCAGCATTTTCACATCCATTTCTCTTCCCTCCCCGATCTCTACTGCACTTCGTCTCCCTGGCACCGCTGCCGCTCCCCTCCCAGTTACCCACTTTTAATGACTGTTCTCTTCACGCCCCTCGGTAAATCAGTTATTTTCCCTTCCAGATGGGTTCGTGTCCCCTCTGATCAGCTAATCAATTATATTCTGGCACAGTTGTGCAGTGCCTTTTTTGATGCTAAGCTACCACCTTCCTTCCCTTCGCACTCCTTGCAGCTCCCAGAGTGGCACAGGCACTGCTCATCAGTTTGGGCTGCTAAAGTATTTCTGCCCCATTTGATCCCTGTGAGGATCTGCAGGAGCTTTCTGTGGCTCCTGTTGGGTTTAATCCCTCTCTGGAGAGCAGCAGTCAATCCCACTGTTTCTGATACCCTGGGCTCAGGTTTGTTGCTTAAGTGTTTTTGTAGCTGAAAAAGCATCTCCCAACTCTTTTCAGGGTTTGTTGTGCCCTAGCCCCAAAGTATTCCTTGAATACTGGAAGTATTTAGCATCTGGTGCTGTGCTGAATAGGTGGAAGGGTTCTTTGTTTCAACTCTTTTGGCTATGAAATTGTGTGATGAAGGGATATTTGCTGCATGGGACCAGAGCACCAAGTGCCTTCTATTATATCTGCTCTGGAGGATTTCCTGGGAAGTGTTCAGCCTCCATTTCTGTCTGTAAGGAAATCCTCTTATCTGGGCAGAGCAATAAATAGTACTGCCTCCTGTAATAGAAACAGAAAAACACATTCTTCATGTGGCTGTTTTTAAAAATGTGGGGTTTAAAATATATCGGCTGGAATGATTCTTCTGTAATAAATCCCCATAATAGTGTGCTGTGTATACATTTAACTAGCTGCACAGAGGTAGGGAGTGGGGGAGACGGTGTGTTAAAAGAGGGTTTAGTGTGCATTTAGTAATGACAAGAACAGTAAATAATCCTACAGGTTTACAAACCTAATCCCCAGTGTCTGATTGTAGCCCTTGTGTCTACTGGAGTCACTTGGAAAGACATTAAAAGGCTGTAAAGAGAGGGCTTTGGGGGAGAGTTTATTTTTAAATATTTGGGGAGCTGGCTGGGGCGATTGATGGTTTTAAGTGTTATGAATGGGGCTGATTCAGTACCTTGATGGAAAGCTCTAGAAGTGCCTGTCCTCCTCTCCTTGCTACAGAGATGTTAGGTGAGGATGGAATATGCTGGTCCTCGCTGTCTTGCTTTGCACTCTTCCTGATGGTCCTTTCATTTAACAACTGGATTTGTAGGGGAGGGTGAGAGGGGTGTTGTTTTTAATGCCCAACTTATTTTTTTGCCTGTGTCCTGCAGTAAAGTGGTTGTTTTCCTTAACAGAAGAAATCTGTGATGTCTCAGAGCTGTGCCACGTGATGCTACTGCTTTTAAATAAGCTTTTAAGAGGCTGGACCAGATGTTGGCCACATCTGTGTTTTCATTTCGTCGAACATTTCACTTTGACCCTTTTATTAAAAGAGAAAATGATCATTTAGAAATTGTTTTGAGAAGTTTAGCAGCTGGGAAGATTTTTCTGGTATATAAAAAAGCAAGGGGTTTAGTTTCCATGCCCTGCAGTGAGCTGGTGTAGCATCAAGCAGACGGATATCTGTGACAGGTAGGGTCTACTCCTGTTGGAAACGATTGCCATGGAAATTTTCTTATCAAAATTGATGTGTTCTGTTTTGAATTGGCATTCTGTAACAAAACAAATTTTTTTTTCCTCAGCTAAAGCATTAAACTAAGGATTTGAAGGCACCTTCTCTTCTGAAAAACCCATTTAATGAATGCCTATCGCTTTGGCAGGAAAAAGGACAACTTGCAGGCAGGGGGATATCCTGCAATTACTCCCTCCACTGCTGTTATGGGGTCTAAGAAATGCTTATTACATGTAACTTCTGGATTCTTCTCTACAATTTACCAGTTGGAGAATGAGTTTTCCATCCCTGTTGCTAATTGATGCAATGAGAAAAACTAGCACCTAATTCGGTAACAAGTTATATTTGAAATGACAAGTGAAATTGTTCATGGTGCCTGAAATTACATCACTTTCAGTCTGGCATGTTAGGGCTGTGTAAGGGAACAGACACCTACTGTACTGTGACACATTAAATTTTAAACCTCTGATCCAAAAATATAGCAGGGTATAGGAAGAGCAAGGTGTATAATGATGAAAAGCAGTGGCAGCTTGATTTCAGTGGGATATATAAGATGTTTTGGCAGTTTTTATAACAAATAATATTGGGATCAATTTTATGTGAAGTTGAGCAGTTCTGTCACCACTTCCAAATTTTGGTTTTCTAACCTATGATTTTCAGAACTTAATAATGATTTTCAAGGTTGGCTCCCTTTTTCTTTGTCCCTAATTCCAAGCCTGTGCAGAGGGTGTGGACAGCTCAGTTTACCTGGTGCAACGAATATGGAAGAAAAATAAATCCTGTGTTTGTGAAGGTAAACCAAACTGAAAATTGGGATCTCAGCTCTGGCAGGACAGGTGTGCAGTGCTATTTTCCAGAATACCCTGCACTCCTGTGGGTGATTCCTCTCCACGCTTTGCATGATTATGCTTTTCAAAAAAAATTCCAGTGAATTATATTAAAAGGTGGCAAACCACAGGTGTGTATTTTGTCACCTTGCTTTTCCTTTCTGTCCTTCCAAACCAGGGAGTGCTTGGCCATGTCCTGTGGTTGCATCCCAGCCTGGCTGGTAGTGGGGTGCCTGCATGAGGAGCTGCTGGCACTGCTGCAGAAAGTTCTGCTCTTACTGCACTATATAGAGATCAGACCAGAAGAAAAGCATGTGTACTGATCAATTATATAGTTGTTATAAAATCTTTTACACTTCTAAGGTATTTTGGGGGAAAGAGGTTGTAAAGTAAATCTGGTGCCTGGGACTAACGTGCAATTAATTTCTAAGTGTAACAGCAATGAGAAATGTTCCTTAAGGCCTTTTGGGTCATATTTGCACCACATTATCTGAATTGGTAAAGTTGGTATTGCATTTATGAGACAATCTTAGGAAAAAATCCAAGTATAGTGTTATGGAGGGCTGGAGCACCTTTCCTGTGAGAAAAGGCTAAGAGAATTAAGATTGTTCAACCTGGAGGAGAAGGCTTCAGGTGAGCTAAATGCGGCCTTTCAGTACCTAAAGAGAGCTGGAGAGGGACTTTTTACAAGGGCCTGGAGTGACAGGACAATGAGGCATGGCTTTAAACTGATAGAGGTTTGAGATTGGATATTAGAAAGAAATTCTTTACTTTGAGGGTAGTGAAACACTGGAACAGGTTGCCCAAAGGAGCTGTGGATGCCCCATCCCTGGAAGTGTTCAAGGCCAGACTGGATGGGGCTTTGACCAGCCTGGTCTAGTGGAAGGTGTCCCTGCCCATGGCAAGGGTTTGGAATGAGATGGTCTTCCAACCCAAACCATTCTATGATTTTATCATTCTGTGATTCTATGCTGTTCCTTGTGACTTGGCATTTTTTTGGAGGTAAAACCCATTTTCCTTATGACGTGGTGTGGAAAGTTTAAAACTTTCTGTTGGTTGTTTAAGGTGGATTTTGAAAAGACATTTGTAAGCGCTCGGTGTCTGATACCAGTCAGTGTCTGTTGAGTTGAGCATCCAGACCCTTTGCACCACCTCAGGAAGCTCAGCCTCTATCCCTAATGAGGTGTTTTGGTTGGATTCACAGCCCTGTGATTTCATGTACTTCGGGCAACTGGTTTTAAACTCCTGAGTTTTGCCAGGCAGAGCATTGTTTGCATCTTCTGGGAGTGCTTGTATTTCCAACCTTTGCTTGTTTTACTGTTTGGTTGCCATTGGCTGCTGTTGGATCAAAGAACTGCTGCTGCCATCCCCCTCCACTGGTCCAGAGCTGTGCAGGAGCACTAGGCTGGGGAATCAAACCATTCAAAGATCTTGGTTTGTGGGAAGGCACATCACCAGTACTGGGGAGTGGGAATTGTGAAGATGTCAAACTGATCTGCATCATTTTGGTTTTAATTTGTTATTGCAGATTGTTGAAACTTAATTTGTTTACCTTTTTTTTCTGCAAGTAAACCGGTTAGGTCATCTCTTGTTTGATCTTTGTAAGATGTAATGGAGATGACCAAGAAGATTGCTTCATTCCCCAGCATAAGTCTTTGTTGAATAATTTGTTTTCTTCTCTACCTGGATACATTAATAGCGTATTACTACAGTACTCTAATGTGATGTGGAAAATCAGGTTTTGCTGCTGTACACTGTACCAGTCCCAAATTAGGCCTCAGTTCTGTGCTGTTATGCTTTTTAATGGACAGAATATTTAAAAATTTGTTTTCAGAAGTCTTAATAACTACCAAACTACCAAAATTGCAGTGAAATTGTAATTACAGAAAGTGGAGAAGAAAGCCATCATGTGACTGTCGGCATGATGTGTTATTCAGTGGTCAGTGCTGCTTCTCTGAAAACAGAAGATACTTTCTAAGTCATAATTTACGGAAAAATTACTGACCTATAGGCTCTGACAGAGAAATTCTTGTTATGTTGAAAGAAAAATGGTCATCTTTTAAAATGGTTTCCTCAGCTTCCTGCTGAACATTTGTAGCTGTAAATTAAAATGGGGGGAAAAAAGATGACTGGAAGTCTCTGGCAGATTTTTAGCACTGAAGAAGGCTGTGCTGATTCCCGAATTTCAAATTAATTCAGTGTGGTGAATTTGTGCGTTCGTGTACCTCCATTCTGAAAATACTCAGCAACACATTAAACCTCCTGGATGAAGGTGGAAGGATGCAAATCTCTGAAGGACAATCCTGAAGTGTTACATTACTATGGAAAACTTGAGTTGTGATGAATTTTGAGCAAACGTGGCTGATTAAAATGTGTTCTTTTCTGTAGGTGAGAATACGGGAGATGGCGAGTTAGATCTGAGTGGGATCGACGACAGTGAAATAGATCGGGTAAGGTGCCCTCTTATCCCGAGTGTCTCCACGTCTGGATATCTGGGAAAGACAAAATGGTTCTTACCTGGTTTATCCTCTCCCTTCAGCTGCCTCTTCTCTCTGATCTGTAGAGGGGTTTGAGCGATTTCAGTGATCTGAGAGCAAAACTGATGCTCATGCAAACGCATGAATTTGTTGTTCCTTGCCCAAGTTATATATAAATACACATATGTGGGACTGCTGCTGCTGCTTGCTCTTAGCATTCTGGAATAATTAAGTTTTAGAATGTCTTTTATTCTAAAGGAGGACTTTTAAAAGTTTGGTGGAGCTCTAAATTCATTATTTAATTAGATATATTTAAGAAGATTATTAGATAGCTATATTGTTTAATAAGATATATTCAGCATAGGAGGCTGCCATGGAAACTAAACTGTAGAACCAGCATGTACAGCTTCTGTGTCCTTCCAAAGATTTCTGTAATGTTTTCTGGATATATTATTATTTGTGTGGCAGCAAAAAACACCCGTTACCATTTAGCCTGAGCAGGACAGACACATGACTGCAGAAAATGGCTTGTTGGATGCCACAGAGCAGGTCAGTGCTTGGACACATGACAGTCCCGCTCTCCTGATGCTGAGCCTGACGCCCTCTCCAGCCACCACTCTGGTTTACAGTGTCATTGGAACAGATAATGGCAATGCTAAAAACTCCTTTTGGGGTGCAAAGTCATTGAGAGTGATGAGGTTGCACAAGGGTTACTGGTCTCTAAAACGTTGCTGGTGATGAATTGACTGTAACTGTGAAGTGGGGCTTGCTGGGTTGGGCTTCAGTGTCTCATGATTGGAATGGATGCGGAATGGAGGGAGTGGGAATGCTAAAGTTTTCCACTATAGCCAGTCCATAATTTAAACAATCACAGGGGAAGAACAAGCACATTTTCTCCTCTTCCTAGGCTCTGTGATGAGGTCATAACTCTGCTTTTATGACTTCATGTTCATTTCTATGGCAATAGACTGTAATACTGTGAGCCCAAGATTATGAACTCTCTGAAAGCCTAAACAGGATGAATAACTGAGCTAGGAAGAAGTGGGTTTTACTGTTATGGTCCACTTTTAATAGAAGCAGATGAAAGAGTAAAAATATTGGTCTTATAAACCAGGACTTGCACAACCATTTGCTCACCTTGTTTGCCCTCCCTTGTTTGCAGGAAGGACTCCTGCCTGCATTAGTTTTAATTTGACTAGAGTTATTTTTCTTGTGAAATCCTAGATGTACATTTTACTTGGAGAAAATCTCAAATGTTCAGGCCCAAAAGACGGAGAAATCTCAAATTGTTTTCTTGCACTTAAACATCGTTTTACAAGTCTTGGGTGCACTGCTTAAAATTAAAGTGTCTTGTTCATGACGGATGGCCTAATTTGTCTTTGTTCTGCAGAAACTCTTCACTCCCAAACAGCATTGACTTTTGTTTCATTGATATTTGAGCTAAATACTGGGTTAATTTTTACATTTAAGTAATTTACAATTAAGTAATTGCTACCTATCTCTTTATTTATTTCTGTGATTCATCTGAATAGTCCTAGATGCGTTTTACAGCTCCATTCTCACTAATGATGTTACTGAGACTAAGTGGAATTAACTGCAAATAAACCTGGATGTGGTTACTGAACCCAACTCTCTAAAATCTAGAGGACTAATGCTCCAGCAATCTAAGCTGGTTTCCTTCACACAGATGTGGCCATTGAACTAATAATCTCAGTAACTCTGCCTAAACCTTGGCAGAAACCTACCCAGAAGACACATGTTTCTGTTTTGGTCGCACAGGGCAATGGTTCCCACTCTGTTTTGAATTACAGACCACCATCAACACACAGAATTACTTGCAGACAACCATATTGTCATAATAACCTCTCGTATCATCTGAAAAAGATCATAAACCCAGGATCGTTTTTGGTTAATTACAGACCATGTACAATGAATCCTGGATGGTTTTTGGTCACCCCATCATAGTTTGGAAACCAAGCACTGTTTTTTAAAAACAGGTTGTTGCTTTTACCAGCTTTAGAAGTTACTAGAACTGCTCTCTGATTGTCACATCTCACTCATTTCTTTTATTAATGTATTTTTAAAAATGGAATATGAATTGACCTTGCCAGTGGTTTTTCAGTTCAGTTTTGCTTTATGGTTTTCGATTTGATTTCTGAAAGTAGATAAACTTGTTTTGTCTTTTAGTATATACTTAACGAAGCAGAAGCTCAGATAAAAGCAGAGCTGTGGATGAAAGAAAATGCAGATTATTTGAAGGAACAAAAAGGTAAGTATGTAGGACTGAAATTCTCCTTTTGGCTGGTGTTGCTGAAATATGCAGTCTGTATAATCTTCATGCTGGTTACCCTTTTGTCATCTTTCAGAAAAGGAAGCAAGAATAGCAAAAGAGAAAGAACTTGGGATTTATAAGGAACACAAGGTATTAAACTGTGCGTTAATTGTGTCTGTTTGAAAATGTTCTGGAAATTCATGACATCTGCTGATCAGCTCCCTGTAGGATTATGGGCATACTGGTACAGGTCACCACTGAACGAGCAAAAGCTATTGTATCTCTAGCTGTTATTGAATTACAAAGCTGTATTTTTTCAGGTGGTGAGTAAAACGCTTTCTTGCCCAAAATTTTATTTTTAAATTGCTATTATGAGAAAATTCTGTGCATGTCAAAGTCAGAGCTAGCTCTTTGCATTTATGATTGCTGTTCTAATTGCTTGCTTATTAAAATACAGGTCTTAAGACATGCCTAATTTTTTTTTTAACCTGTGCATGGGGAATTTGTTTGTACTTGCCATAACTTCAGTGGCTTTCTTTGCTCTTACAATAATGATTTCTTTATGAAGAACTGAACAGATCCTTGTTGCAGTCACTTGAAGGAGTATTTTGTTCTACCTTTCATAAAGAATGCGACAGTTATGTTAACAAATGGCATGTCCTGTCTCCATGTTTAGCAGTTTAAACAGCCTAATTGGCCGTATATTCACGATTTACAGCATTAGTATTTTGTGTAATTGAGCAAGTGACAAGTCAAATCGTCCACATGCAACTAAAATCCATGTTAGTTTTTAGTGCATATATCCTCTATCTTTTTTTCCGACTAATGCGAAAGACAGAGTTTCCTGCTTCCCTTAGGTATTTCAACAATAAAAACAAAACCAGACAATGAAACACTGTTTTATACTTCAGAGTTTCTCATTCATCCTGAGCTCACGCAGACGTGGCAGTCTACCAGCAATTTTCAAAATTGTATAACTCGTTGGCACCGCCAAGTAGCCCGAACACCCACTTTTTTGTTCGGACAACACAGGAGTTTTTTCTCTAACCCTGTATTGTTTCTGACAGCTCGAGTAGAACTTGATTAATGTGGTGCTTTCCAGTTTCAAGGTAGCACTTGACCCATGTAGGTAAACAGAGGGGCTATTATCCATTAAAAAATAAATCTCCTGCAGAGCTTGGTGTTAAAACCTTCCTTTGAAAAGGAAAACGCCAAATGAGAAACAGAGATTCTGGGGTGGTTGTTTTTTTTTTTTTGTACCTCCCCAGGCATGGGACATGGCTGGAAATGTTCTCTGGTGTCATTTCTCGTTGCCTGGCTCTGCGCAGCGTCAGCCCCCGCAGCCCGTGCCTGGGAAAGGCACTTGTCGGTGACGTTGCCGCAGTGCCCGTGTGTCTGCAGCCTCCTGCTTCCCTATCCGTCGGTGTTAATGCCAGTCCATGCTTAGAAAGCTGCTGCTCATGTTCTTGGCCTTTTCCAGTGAGGAGGAGGAGTTGGGTAGATGCTTTCCCACGCCGCTTTCAGACTTGATATAAACCAGCGTTGCAGCTTCGATGCAGAGTTGTCAGTGCTTAGGGGAGTCGTGACCCAGCTTCACTCTAAAGGCAGTTTTAGCAGGGGAAAATCTTTATTTCCATGCTGGGTAATGCTATCAGGGTCCCTATTCCTGTAACAGGAGTTCACTCCTCCCCCCCCTTTTTTTTTTTCATGCATGCGAAATGGCCCATCCTTCTTCTCTGGCAGCATTGCAGATCCTAAGTAAAGAATTTGTAATACACTGGGCATTTGGCAAAAAAGCAAACATTTATCTCTCAGAGAAAAGAAATGCTTTGGTCCCGTTGAGTGGCAGGAGAGGGAGCGCTGGCTTAGCCTGGGCATGTCACCTGCATCCCCACCTCAGCAGCACCTGAGCCAGGACTGCTGCTCTGTAACTTGCCCCTCTGCTTCATGGAAACTTTGTTTGTATCTACATCACTAATTTTATATTTTAATTAAGCCAAAGAAATCTGCAAAGAAGCGGGAGCCAATTCAAGCCAGCACAGCAGGAGAGGCAATTGAAAAGATGTTAGAACAGAAGAAAATCTCAAGTAAAATTAATTATAATGTGCTAAGGGACCTGAACAGCAAAGGAAGTAACACAACAAAGAAAGAGGATGACAACACTGATGACAGCCCCAACACCAAGAAGCTGTCAAGAAGAAAATCTATTGCCAATAGGAATATAGCCAACCCTGTAAACAGTGTGGGAAAAAGGTACTGCAATTGTTCATTTATATCTCTGTCTGTGAGACTGTCTATGTATCTTTCTGAGCCAGACAATGTAGGGACTGAAACATTTGTTTGAGGCTGAAATAATGTTGGGGCTCTGTTTTTATTTATTTTGCCTGCAGTGTCATGGCGACACCTTATTTATAGTTCAGCTTTCAGAGGTCTACTTTGGTGAGGAGTTAATCATCCTGAAACCAAAAAAAAAAAAAAATCAATGGAAATTCATAAATGTGAATCATTAAGTCAGGGACACCTTTTCTTCATAAAATCCTGACATTTGCTGTCCTTCCTTTAAGTTGTCTGTATCAGCTGACGCAACACTAAATGTTCGAAAGCTTTGGCTTTTTGCTTGATTTGAAAAATACAGTTCCCATCTGTTTTGACAGCTAGCTGCTTTGATTAGCTTTTATTTTAGGTTTTTTCCAAACTTTTGGTGTTAATTGATGACACAAATATAAAGCTTTACAGTAAATATGCTTGTTGGTTTTCTGGTCTCTATTCAAAATATTTTATAGTGCCATGAAAGCTCCTGTTTTAATGAGAAAAATATTCAGCTTGCTGGGCAGATTTATAGTGTGCTGTAAAGTGTATAAGGAGGTTGATGTGTCCAGTCTTCAATATTCAACTATTTTATCTGTCCTAAGTTTATGAAATCACGTTGATCTTCATTCGAATCATTTTGATGTATAGTAATTTCTTACTTAGATGTTATTTATTTACTGCCTAAAAGATAACATTTTTTTTGCTTCCAGAATTATAGGCCAAACCCCACAAGGAAATTTTGGTATTTAATTCTGAAATATAAATTGATGTCTTGGCACTGTAGTTCAGATTTAGGCATGTGTTGCAAATGGGTAAAGGACCAGGAAGGGCAGGAGGGCAACCACCTCTAGGGTGTGAGAAATAAAGAAAGAAAGGGATACGTGGGATACCTGAAGACATGAAGCTGGGAGGGATTGTAAGTGTAAGTCTCTCAGAAGCTAAGCAAAATAAGGATTAGTAAACCTAACCCCTTATTTTGACTTCACAACAAGGCCAGAGACACAGGCTTCAGTTTTGGGTGAGAAGCCAAATGCCAAAGCCACTGGCCCCACTGTCACCAGGATACAGGTTTTTGCAGTATATCAGACATACTTTCTTCTTTATTCTCTGTTTTTGTCTTCATCCTTGTTCAACTTCTCACTCTCCATATCAATATCAATCTCCATATCAATAGCTTTGCTTTCCAGTTCTTATCACACTGTGGATTTTAGTCTCTATAGTTGCTGCTCATTGGTGGTGTATGATCCAAGCATTTAAGTTTTCCGCTAGTCAAGGACAGGGAAGATGCATTGGGGGTTAATTTAACAGCATTTTGCTTATGCTTTATTTTCAGTTTACAGGTATTAATGAGTGGTATTTCTGGCATTTCTAGGAAACTATGGCTAATTCTGTTGTCAGGAATGCAGTGCTAGATGGGAAATAGGGGCCGGGCAGGATCCTGGTTGCATTTCAGAGCTCAGCAGTGACATCCATCTCGAACTGCTTTGCCACATCCCAACCTTGTCACTTCTGAGGTTTACAGAAATGCTGGGCCCTTGGAAATCCTGTTGAAGTCAGCATGTTAAACTCTTAACAGGTGTTAAACTCCTTGGAAAATCATGCCATAAATATTTAATTTAACAGTGGTGCAACTTGAAAAGGTTTCTAAATAAATACAAATCAGTATTTTCCAAAAGCAGCTAATAAAACGTGTTTATTTTTCCTCTTGAGAGCCTAAAGTACGTCCTTAAGATGCATAACAGAGTTTCCTGATGATGATTAGCAGATCTCAGATACAATGAATTTTGCAGCAGAACACTTCAGAGGAGGTTGAGCGTATATGCAGATAAGTGAGTTAAGAAGATTTTGCACTCCTGAAGTAGGCAGTGTTCATGCTTAAATGTTATCAAGGACTTGGCAAACATTAGTTTGGGGTTTTTTTACAATTAAAGATTTATTACATGCTTTTGATTTTTTTTGCTAGTAGTCTAAATGCCATGCCTTTTAAATGGCATGCATAAATTTGCGTGTTCTGCATTGTTCTTATATGCTGAGCTTTCATCACCTTTGTTCAGCATTGTTCCTCTGAGAAGTGAATGGCTAAATATTTTCCCAGGGATACAAAAATCATGGTAATTTATGTGCAATTAATAATAATAAAACCCCTGAACATTGATCATTAGAATAATGAGTGAAGTACCTGATGTATATTTTTCCACGAGCCATTTACAGAGAAAAAAATCAGATGATTTGGGTTGGAAGGGACCTTAAAGATCATCTCTAGTTTTGATGTGTAGTGATTTCCAGTCCTGCGTGTTTACCTTTATATATCTTAAATATTTAGTAAGCTGCATTGACTGCAGTAACACCATATGAATAACAGGCTTTGAGCTGGTCATTCAGTTTATCAGAGTTATAGTCTGATTTTTAGGAGTTCTTGTTTTAGTCCTGATCACAGTTAGAAGGTGCCAGTACAAGGAGTACCAAGTTACAGGATAGAAAAAGAATACTCATTCTTGGTGATGAAAGCAGCGCTTCTGTAAAGGTATAAAATTAGGAAAGTGTTTCTTTTATGTAGAGAGATAAATAAATATCTTTATTGCTTTCCATTTGCAAGCCATTTTATGTGCCACACCAGGTTTGGACAGATGATACAGTCAGGTTTGTCACATGTCTTAGAATCATCTTCATATGCAGTGTGTAGCACCCTGGAAATAGGAAGTTCATCTTCATGTCCATCTTTCTAATTATCCCTTGCTATAAAATACTCTGTGTTGTTACTTCCACCCAGAGGACTTTAGATATCCATAAAAAATTGGTTACCCCAACCAGACATGGTGCAATATCTGGGTGGTTTTTCTTTTTTTAATATAACATAAAGTAGCAGTTACAGTGTTCATCAGTTAAAATATTGGAAAAGCATTTGTTTCCTGATGTGATAACAATAAGCAAATTTTACAGTCTTGTAAAAAGTTGTTGATTTGCAAGAAATTTATAAAGAGCTGGAATGCTAGGCATGGTCCCAGGAGCAAGCTTAAACTGGATAAGTCTTTCAGTTGGTGGCCCTTTTATTAGAGCTTTGTTGCTACTATAATCACTTAATGGTTATTTGGATTCCAAAGGCGATATAGTTTTATCTACATCTTATTTCATAAAAAAATCCTGATTTTGAAATCTAAGAAATGTGTGGTATTTTCTGCAGTTTTGTTAGGAAGGTGCTTTCAAATAATTCTTCCAAAGATCATGCAGGTTTCTCCTGTTTAGGTGGGTAGATATTATGGACATCAGTATTTTCAGAAGCAAACTGGGGTTTTGACATGAACTTTTTGAGCTTTAGAAAAAGCTGTGCTTTCCTCAGACACATCTCTCAGAATTAAACTGAGGCTATACTTATTATATCTGTCAAGATGGCAGAAGACTAGTAATGATAATGTAAGTAATTTTAGGAAATTTTATGTTGTGTAAATGTATTTCATTCCATTTCTTAATGCATTTTTGTTCCAGTGAGTGTCACGACTGGTGCTTCATATGCAAAAGCCTTTTCATTCTCAGTGTGTTGAAGATGTGGCACAGTGTATGTTACCATAATAGATGTTTCAACTCTGATTTCAATTACCAGTTGCACAGTTTATCTTCACTAATGTCTTCTGTGCATATGAAGCATAAGAATAATATGTTGAACTCTGAGAAAAGAACAATAGCCACTTCAAGCTACTTAAAATCTGAACTACAATTAGAGCTGTGCCATGCACTGGAGCACTTCAAGTTCAATAAAAAGGGTTTTTAGGACTGGAAGCTTTTGGTTAGAAGCTTAATAATTTATTTTATATTTACTTGAGCTGAATCTTACAACATTACATGTAAAGTGAAATGTGTTGTACCAGGAAAATGTGGGAACAAGAAAGCTTTCAAGTCACTACTTTTAAGAAATTTTAAGCCTGTTTCTTGCTATGTGCTTGAAATTGGTAATGATATCAGAAAAGACAGGATCTATTATCAGGGGACTAAATATGTCAGGTTAATCTCCTGAAGAATTTGCCTTGGAAGAAATGAAGCAGGACTGTGAAGCGCAGTGGAATCCGCTGTAATGAAACAAGGTTGTTCTGAATGGAACCGTACGAATATATAATAGCCAACCAAATCATGCCTGCTATGAGTATGACAAAAGCCCTTGGAGGAGATCTCAGATCTGATTAGATTTAGAAATTCACCTCCAGATTCTCTCCATGCTCTCACTTGTATTGACTGACTTTCTGTTTTGCTAGTACACACTGGTGCATGGCTCCACCTGTGCTTTAGAGCCGTGGGATCTGGGTATTGGGAACCGCGCGCCTTCAGCACCAGGGACTTGTTCTGCTGCTCAAGTTCCTGCTCCAGCATGCACTTTTTCATTTAACATCTGCTCCAGCTACATTTTTATTGACTTTTCAAATGGGCGTCACAACTCAAAAAATCTCCTTTTTTGTTAGGGAGAATGTATGTGATGCTTTTCTACAGCCTAGCATTCGACATCTCATTTACCCTGATAAATTACTTGCTGCTTTCTTGACTCTAATGGGAACCACATCTCCCTGGAGGGGAAAATATGGGGAGAAGACTAATCTTGGTGCTTTGGAGGAGCCTCACAATGCCACGCTGCCGAGGGAGCCTGGGGAAACAGTAAGGGGCCTTCAGCTGGCTCCTCCAGCTTCCATCCTTGTTTATAGTTGGCCCTTTCTGGTGTCCAGGATACTCCTCAAGGTAGGAGGTTGTTTTGATGTCATTGGCTTTGCCAGATTGGTTTTGGTGACAGTGTAGCAGGAAGGGGACATAACCCAAACCAAATTCTGTGAACAGTATTATTAGTTTGTTTTATATTAGGGTGGTGTTTGTGGAGGGGAGGAGCATCAGCTCATGTTTTCCACATTACTCAGGTCAATCCAAACCAGCGCAAAACAAAGCTCAGCTTGAATAATCTGAGGGATTTCTGGGTGTCTTCAAAACCTTTTATTGGTTAGACCCAAGTGATTATTAAGGTTAGAACACTTTTGATTCACTATATCAAGAAGAGAGTTGTTGGTTCAGAATCTTTTTTTTGTTAGGAAAAATGATATTGCGGTAATAGTTTAAAAATTTGGGAATGAGTATCTTAAAAGTTCCTCAACTGCAGCTGGTGCAGTGGAGTGTGATGGGCTGATGGATGTCTGCAGCCAGTCCTACAGCTTGGCAATTTGTGATGAAGCAGAGCTTCTGAAGGGGGACAGATCCCTGTGTTAGAATCCTATAATCATGAAGGTTGTAAGAGACCTTTAAGATCATCCAGTCCAACTGTCATGTTTGATGGATATGAAGCTTTGAAAGAGAGTCTTTTCCATGCTCACTTTGGTGGTATGCATTCTCTGTGCAAATTGGCCTTTTGAGATGGGATCTTAAGAGTGGTTTTATATGCTTTAATTTTCCACCATATATTTTTATTTCTCAGAAGTGCCTTCAGCTCTTTGTCTAATTTACTTTCGATATCCTGTTTTTCTCTCTGCTTTGAAGTCTGTTACAGGGTTTGGAATTCATGTGTATTTACTCTGAGATAATAATTTTTATTTCTTGTCTTATGCTGCTTTAGGCCTTCTCTTTATATGTGACTAAAGTGCTAACACCAATTTCCCAGCTGGAATAAAATTCCTTATGGAAGATACTGGGAGTAGTTGCTGAGATGGTAATTGGGAGTTTCTTCTATAGCTTAATTATTATTTGGTTGGTATTTTTGGAGTTTCCTCTGGAAGCAATCTCTTGTTGGCTACAGGATTCAGACTAGACTGTGATTCCTGGGTATGAATGTTCATGTGGTGGGAGCCTTCCCGTGGAGTGTGTGGAGTCAGCTTTTGGTCTGAATATTGTGTACGTGGTGAATACATTTTCTAACCACTTTGACATAACTGTTTTCTTATGTGATCTGCTCTTCGAGAGTTTCTTAGGAGTGTAATTTTATGTGTGTTTTTGCTTTGCTGTGGTATATAATCATTTAAATCAAAGGTTAATCAAAATTATTAGTCATTTTGAACAGGAAAACGGTGACATTTGATAAGTACCTCCACTTCAAATAAATCTTACCAGTATTTTCCAGTCTTGTAACTTTTAGAGGGACAGGCTCGTACAAATTATGTTTAGTATTTTCTTTACAAAAAGCAAAGCCAAGAAAAAAATGAATTCAAGGCTTCCAAGGTTCTGCTTTTCAAGTCATGCATCTCCTTATTAAAGTTAGCTGTTTTGGGGGAGAGCTTCCCGAATGACCTTGAAAGGAGCTGACACATGCGTTTACTTGTTCACAGTTGATTTGAGGAGTGGATCTGCTAAAGCCTGTAGTGTTGTAACCTGGCTAATGCTGCAGGTTGCTGCTGTTCCTATGAGCTAAGAAGCCTTTTGTAATAAAGAGATAAATCAGAGGCAAGAACAGGAAAGAAATGGATCTGACCCAACATGTTTTAAAATGAGTATGTGGGGTTTTTAACTTCTGAACACTGAACTGTGATGACCAGCAGCCTTTCCTTCTTCAGTAAGTGAGGGCACAGGAGGAAAAAAACATTGCTTCTGCATATAACACCACATCCCAGAGAGGATGTGAAGTTAAGCAAATGCCACTGAGAGACTGAGGAGGTAGGAACCAGCACATGATCCAGGGCATGATGTGGCAGGTTATCCCTTTGCCCTCAAATTAATTTCTCTTAATACTGAGATAGGACAGAAAAATGGGGAAAGAATTAATTTTTTTTTCCCCAAAAAAATCCGAACCAAAAAACCCACAACAGTTCCCCAAACGTGCCCTTCCAGAAGCTGGCAGGTGTTTGTCAGGATTTGATGTTTATTCTGATTACTCAAGCTATTTTGAAGATGAGTTCCCCTGATACAATAGCATTTTTATTTCACATCTGTCGGGCTTGATACCCCTGAAAATACATCTGCATTAAACTTTGAAACATGTATGGATAGTGTTTTGAATGGCTGTGCTCTGCACCATTGGGAAAGGAGCTCCTCTCCAACCATTGCCTGGCACAGCTTGCATCCCCAGCCTGCTGCAGGAGCTGCTTCTGCCACTCATTCTGTTATCATTCCAGCAGTAATTCCAGCATCTCAGACTTTTTTGTCGAGCAGCATTGGTTATTTAGGGTGAGGGTACTAAAAATCTCATTCCTTCGTCCCTCAATCCTTTCCTTCCTTCTGCAGGAGGTGAATTCATTTCCCCCTTTTCTGCCAGTGAGTCAAGAGAAACAAAATTAAAGATTTTCTAGCTTGTTGTGTTACTAAAATGGAGTATTCTTCCTATAAAATTCCAGTTTGGGATTCAGTAGTTTCTGAATATTGGAATAACATACCAGAATTTCAGTATGACAATTAACTCACCTGCATCTTCACTCTCTAAAATATAATTGGAGAAAAATGCCCCTGGATACCTTAATGATAGGGGAAATAATGTAAAGAAGTCTTCTTGATGTGACCTTTACCGATTTTTTTAAGTTCAGTGATGCCACAAATCATCTCTAGTTGTACATCATTGGTTAAGAGCTTTCCAATTTTATAGTAAAGATTTTTAACGTTGTCAGGATTTAGTTTAGTGTAAGGATAAGGGAGCATGGTCTGCTGGGACTGCAGAGGAGTGTTCCTGAGGTGTCATTTACTGGGACTTACGAGAGCCTTTGAGAAAGAGAAAGAGAGAGAGAGAGAGAAACCCTTTAAGATTGAGTGAGGACACATCTAGGGTTGTGTGTGTGTTTCAGCAATAACAAGCATCTGCCAAATCCAGTTCTTGGTTCCATTTTCCCCAAACTATTAGAATGCCTTCAATTTAAAACTAAAAAGGCATTGATCCGGCTCGACCTCGTGGCCCAGACCCAGGTCAAGTCTCCTTATTTTTACAGCAGCCTTCTTGTTTGTTTAATATAAATTGGTTATTGCTTTTCTGCCTCCCACTCAAGAAAATCATCTCCTTGTCGGATTCCTGGGGAGGTCGACTGGGCAACCCAAAAATGCAGAGGGGATTTTTGTGACCGAAATAATTTTGTCGTGCGTTTTAAGACCAAAAAAGAGCAATTTCAGCCCAGAAGATAATTTTGTGTGACAGTTGGATTGCCAGCTCCTTGTTTATCTATGTTCTCATTTTCAGGTTGGTTATAAGAAAAGTCTCTGCGAGCTTTTTTTTCTTCCAAATGACACCCAGTGACTCTAATGGGAGACTTAATATAAATATGTATGTGCAGTCTCCTGAACTTTATAGCGTGTTAGCAAAACCAGTTATATGTGTTGCGGGGGTGAGGGGAGTGGGAAGAAACAAAAAAAATTGGAAGTGTGATATGTCTTGTTATCAAACCCTGGAGGTGCATGTCCTGCTGTCATGGCTGAGGGGACTTCAGCACTGTGAAATGCTCATTCTCAGTCTGTAGATTTTTCTGATTTATTTTTTCTTTTTTCCTTTTTTTTTTTTTTTTTTTCACGGGTGGAAAATGCTTGGTTTCTGAATTGATTTTCCTTTTACCCTTTTCCCAG
The DNA here is from genome assembly GCF_001715985.3 of Manacus vitellinus. Classification (NCBI taxonomy): domain Eukaryota; kingdom Metazoa; phylum Chordata; class Aves; order Passeriformes; family Pipridae; genus Manacus; species Manacus vitellinus. The sequence continues at coordinate 36,159,791 of NW_021940750.1, read as the reverse complement.
CAGGGTCTTCTTGTTGATCTTCACAGTCTGCTCATTTTTCTAGTATAAACCAACTCTGATGTGTTTTAGATTTGCCAGTTGAGTTGAGTCTTCAGCGAATATTTGTAAAATGTTGAAGGAAAAGGAACAAAACAAACAAAAAGTTAACTTTTCCTCACTGCAGTATGGCATACATTATTTTACCAAGGCTAATACCCAAGCTGGCAGAGCAGTCACATGAAGCTTCTTGTTCCTTGCTGTGTGCAGGCACTTCCAGACTCAACGGCTGGCAACCATTGTGTGGTTCTGAGTGCAGTTCTTTCACCATAGCTGGGTAAAGCACTGGAAAGTTACAGCAGTTTGTTGCAAAACTTGAAGTACTTTTTGTTCACATAATATTTAGCAGGATCTACATAATTAGTTTTAAAATTGGCCGGTGTGCTGTAACTTAGTCATTTTTGTAAGTGCTGTTCCATTACCCGATGATGCTTCTGGTGCACTCACTGACTTCAATTTTACCTTGCTGCGGTTGTTACTAAATATGGGATGAAACATTCTGAGATAACTTCTAAATGTGGTCTTGGAAGATATATGCAGCAAATTTAACTTTTTCTTCTGTTGTTGAATTTGCAATTTATTGTGAGTCAGAAATCTCTGCCCAGCATTTTCCCCTTCCTCCAGTGCAACATGAGGATACATTGAACAAATCCATTGCTGTGTTTAGGATATGCAGGAACCAAGGACACTTCCTGGCCTGCTGTAGAGCAGCTCATACTCTTCTCTCCTACAGACCTCTTCCTTGTGACCTACAAAGTATGATGGGAGGAAACCACTAACTTTTACATGCATTTTAGTCTCCCTCCATGTTTCACACTTGAATAGAAATTTGTGCTGCCACAGAGGTTGAATAGGAAGGTACAGAGTACAGTATCTATGGATCTCAGGAACTGCCATCCATCTCCCAAGTGCACATGCAAGTGGAGAACCTCTTGCCCTGAGTGCTCTTCCAAGGCATTGCTTGGCTCAGCAGCTCTCAAAACCTAGACAATTTGAAATCTTTCCATCAAGCAGAACTGTGATAGCTGGGAAGGAAAGGATACAGTGAGACTATTACAGCCCAAGTGATGTGGTGCAATAGACTTGAAATTTTTGTTGATCCTCAGAGGTGAGTGTAACCTTGCTGAACTGGAGCACTGGAAGATGCTTGGACGTGGAGAGCACTCTCAGGCCACATACAGAATAGCAGTGCCAGACGTGTACTCAGTAGTCTGTTATCTCTTTATTCAGAAACAGGTTTAGATGTGGTATTTATGTGAAAGAAATATATGCTGTTACAGCACAGTGTTCTTTAAAGAAGTTATCAACATATTTAATCTGAGTGGTTTGAGATACTTAATCTGAAGTATGAAGGACATGCATACAGATTTGAAAGTGGAATGAAGTGGCTGACATATTTATTTTGTAAGGTTATCTTTGCCTGTCTACAGGGGTAACATAGTAGTTTTAATAGAAAAATGGCTTTGCACACTTCTGCAGTGATTTTATCGTGGAACAATAAAGAAACAAAATAATTTGGAATCATAACTGAAACCTCTTTTACTCAAGTTTAGTGAGATAATCGTCAGATTAAAGCTGTAGTTGAATCAGTCAGTCATCTGAGGAATTAATAACGGAGATTAAAGTCAACAGTGAATCAATTTATTAGATGAATAGAAGCAAGACAGAAATCAGGGTAGTTTAAAACATATGACTGGCTATTACAAGGCAACATTGGCTGCTACCTAGTTCTCGGAGACAGAGATGGGACCAGAGTCCAGTCTGGGCTTTAGTAAGTCAATGCAAGGGTTAATTCTGTGCCTGGAGGTGGCACAGAATTAATTCATTAAAGGTGGTTTAGACACTTGTTCTTTTTCCTGCCAAATGAACGGTGTGCAAGCAATATTGGCTTAAAAAAATTGATATGCAAATATAGCACGACTTAGACATGTTTGCACTTCATTCATACCTGTTGAAATATTACAGAGAAAAAACGATGGGAACAGAGCAGAAGAAAGGTGAACTGCTTTGTGTAGGTTGTTTGTGGAACAAGGTGGGTGGGAGAGCAGCTTGGGTTGTTTATATCACTGATGGCTGCCTACTGTGGACTTTTTGTGTGGGAATTCATATGTACCTTCTGTACCTTCTGAGCCCACTCCTCCTCCACCTCCTTTTCCACTTCTGGACACTGTCCAGGAGATTAGGATCATTAATGGCTCTTGGTGATGTGGCAATGCAAAAAAACTACTGTTTGCCAATGTGTTTATTCGTTGCCACACCTCTTCAAACCATCTAAATGCAGTGGTGAGTTAAGAGCTTTCTTGGCCTAAAACCTGATCCAGTCCAGTTGTGATTTTGAACTTTGAGCAATCTGGAATATAAAAAATTGTTGGACCTTACTATCAGATTACACGTAACTTAGTTTTCAAGTCAGAACATAAATGCTCCAAAAGTACAAGAGAGAAACTTGCTGAGAAAGCTTTAGTCTCATCATGGGAAAAGTTCAGAGTATATATACCTTAAATTTTCATAAATCCCTGTAGGAATAAAACTACTTTTTATCCATGCATTCCTATTTTTATTTTCCTGTTATTTCTGAAAATATTTTTGTTCCTTTTCAAGAGCAAAGCACTGGGGTAATGAAAGCATTTTGTTTAACTGGATTTCATACATTGATCTTATATGGCTCAGAGAGACTGTGTCATACATTTCATGAAAATAAACCTAAATACCAATACATAAACTCTAGAAGCATGAAATGACAATACTTAATTCTGTTATATTATTAAAAAAAAAAGCAACGGGGGAGGGGAAGCCATTCAGGGCAGAAAGACAAAGGAAGGGCTAATTAAGGATTTAAAGCCACTGAGGTTTGGTTGGAGGGGGGTTTTGCAACCAGTGAACTGAGTCGAATGTAAAGTGTGGTGTGTGTAAGCCAAAAGGAATCATAAATTCTGTGTGATGCAAAATAACTTCATAGCAAGTGACTGAGTAGCTAGAGAGATCTTGGATGGAAGGGAAAGGTTTCTGTAAAAATAAACTTCATCTCCCTGACCTTTGCTGACCCTGGCTGCCTCTCTCTTAATCTAACCTGAAGAGATTAGAAAAACTCTAAACATCAAAAGGAACCGTAGAGCTATTGTCTCCCAGAGTCCCATTGTGTTCAGGAGTGATTTCCCAGGAAGCAGCAGCCTGCTCCTGCTCCAGAGCCTTCCCCCCGCTGGCACCAACAATGCGGCCCTGGCTGTAGGTCAGGCTGCCCATCTCAAACCCTGCCTTGGAAAAACAACCCACCACTCTTGACATGATGGATGGGAAACCCGACTCCAGCATTCGTTTGCCCAAACTTGTTTGGAAGATTTGCTGGGTTTACTGAGTCAACATTTTTCAGGTGCTTCCTGTGCTTTATTCAGGAGTGGATAAATAACTCTCATTTTGCTCAGCCACAGACAACACAGATGTAATTAAATCACATTAAAAGTTTGTCTTTCCACGTGGTTGAATCCTCAGCTTCTGGATTTTTTTAATATATATATTCTTATGTGTGCATATATATATATATATGTCTGTATATATATAAAACCACAAGTTTTACAGAAAAATTTCTTTAAGTGGCTGTTGGAGGAAAATGCAGGTTTCATGCATTTATTTCTACCTCACGGGGAGAACTGACAACATTTTTGAGATCTTATGATTACTAGGCTGTAGTTTTCTGCTAACTTTGGGTCACAATTTAAAACTACTCCTTAAAGCATAAGGAAATCTTAAATTATGAAGCAGTAGGAAATCCTGAGATCCGAGGCATTGAGTGGGCTTGCAGTATAGTATATATTCATTATTTTGTTGCTACTTCAGTAGCTCACAGGTATTAAGCACAGCATTACATTAACTTTTTGGTGAAGTCCAGACACTAGAAAACTCAAGTTTTATGGTTCAGCGTTTACTGATAGGATTTGCAACTGAGAGAAGTCCAGACTTCTGATGGTTTTTAAAGAGTGCTTGTGAGAGGCCAGCCACAGGAACAGATGCATTTTTGTCTAAATTACTTTCTCTCTCTTTCCAATTTCTGTATCTTCTGATTTAATTTTAAAATCCATTTTAAAGCAAATGAAATAGCTAAGGCTTTTTCTAGCACAGTAATCAAGAGCTTTAATACTCTACCTCTCTACATGCCACAGTTTCAAGAGCTGATGTTTATGGTGCTGTTGCCTGTGCTGGGCAAGGTGTTTGTCTACACTGTGGGAGCTGTAGTGGAGCAGGGGGTACCCATTTCAGGCTCTACTTTCAAGTAATTTTAAAGGTTGATGAAGATTTTCAGGCTTTTATTGTAAGACTTATCTTTTCCTAAAGCACACTCAGCAACAGAGCTCCTCTCGCCACTGTGCTCTGCTCCACATCGCAGCTCCAGAGATATCTGGCCAGCTTCCAGTTTAAATTCACCTAATAGGGTAAATCTGAAATGATTTAAACACTCTCAATTTGCCACCATAACCAAAAGGGTCAAAGCCAGGAGCTGTAGAAGCACTGATATTCGAGAGAATTTTTTAAAGTGGAATTTAGACGTAACCGCTTTAAAAATGTCATTAAGATGAGATAGGGAATGCTTTAGGTAAGTGATTTCAGCCGCCCAAATCTTCTATTAATGGATCACCTTAAGATTTTCTGTACTGTAACATACCTGGAGCTGGAGTTTGTTCCACTGACCTCTGTGGACTTCATTTCATGCTCTCAAACAGTGGAGCAATATGTATTTTGGTGTGTGTACAGGCACCACACAGATTGGTGGGGCTCAGTCCCTAACGAGGCAGATTGTTGACTGAATGGATGTACTCAGGCTTTGTGTATGCTTTTGGGAAGGAATGGTAAAACAATCTACTTTAAAACATCTGAATTTTTGCCAATTTATGCTACAGCTTTCCCTGGTGAGTAACTAAAGATGCGGTCTATGCTATTGCTGCAAATAACTTCCTTTTTTCTTTTGGGACACTTTTTTTTAGGATGGGCATCACCCTTGTGTTTAATGATCTTGTTTTTCTTCAGCTCTTAGCAAGTGTATCTCAATGTTATTTGTTGTCTTTTTGTCTAACTTAGGCTCCTAAGTATGGTTTTGACTGCAGTCCTCTTAAAATCTAGAGAAAGAACCTTTCATTTTGCATGAAGAGGAGAAAATTGCTGTGTTTTTCTTTTCCCTAGAACTTCAAAAGCACAAAAAAAGTATTAAATAGGAGAATGGAGAAAAATAATTCAGAAACATTGAAAGGTGCTCACTGATTAAACTGTAGGGGACATTCACATGTCTGCCATTTGGTCTCCTGAAGATCAATACTATGAGACTAATCTATGATGCTACAGCAGTCTACAATAATTCTAACATATTATCTTTCAGAGTATTATTACTGGAATAAAAATTGTTGGGTTTAAATCTTGAAGATATTGGGATACTCATCCTGGCATTCATTATTTCATAAAATGGATCCACAGTGTTCTCTGTGTGCAGACACAGTTCGATATTCTTTCACAATGGTATTGAAGGATGATCATGCTGTTCTAGTGATCCTGTCCAGCACAGTTACACTTGGATGGGGATGTAAAAAAAAAAAAAAGGCAAGGAAAAAACCCAAGCAAATTGTGACTGCTTCATATCTACTGCTCAGCATTACAGAAGTGTCATCTCTCAGCTGAGTGATGAGGGGAAAACGAAGGAGTGTCTGTACCGGCACGATTTTTCTCACTGAGAGCTGCGAAACCAGCTTGAAACTTTTTTGTGCTGATTTACAGTCTTTGTCCATTAGATACTGCGAGTTTATAATTTGGTGAGGAGGGAGAAGCATCTTAGTGATGTATTTATTGCTGTACTGACAGACAAGTATGAAGTTAGGGCTAATTATAATTTCCTGTGTCTCCGTAAATGGATTTGAAATTACTTGTTTGCTCTGGTGCTGGAGTAACTTTTGTCATTTATTCTTTTTTCTTTCAAGCAACTGAATCCCATATTGCCTCTAAATTGGGAAATATTAGATTTCCTTTAACTAATCCTAGAGACTTGGTTTTGCAATTGCATTTTGAAACACTGATGGACAATTGTCAGTGGAAGCAAAAAAACAGTATTTGTACTGAGGCTGAATTTGGAAGTCTTTGTTAAAAATATGGTTGTAAAGCAACCTGTGCCATGAGCAGCGGAAGTAGCGAAGTCTAATTTTCTACCAGTTGTCATCTCTTTTCCCTTGATCATTCCCTTCCTTCCCTGAAGCAAGAGCCCCGGTTCTCCACTGTGAGTCCTTCCTGCAAGCAGAGATGGGTATTCTGGTACGAGGCACGTAGCTGTCAGCCAGCTGGTACCTGTGTGGGACATGGTCAACTCCTTCCCCTTTGCTGAGGGAGCTCTTTTGAATCTCCTCTTCCTACTTCCAGTTTTCATGAAGGGCACAGGAACTTGGTTATCTTTGTGACTTTCACCTCTGTGGGACTTTGTGGCTGCCGGGTGTTTGGAGGGGTTGGAGTGGAGTGAATGAGAGATTGATGGGCCTTCAACATATTGCATAGTTATCCTTTTATAGTTATCTGTTCCACACAGTGGAGCGTGCACCCTGTGTGTGGGGGCAAAGACTTGAAAATAAGGAGTGAATTTCTGTTATGTAGTACCTGATTTTTGGAGGTTGGACCAGATGACCTTTAAATGTCCCATGCAACCCAAACTATTCTATGATTCAATGATTTAATTGGACTTTTAGAGCTTTCAGTCAATGTTAAAGTTGCCCAATATCAGTAATCAGTACGTAGATGTGATACATTTTAATAACTTTGCTTGTACCAAACCAAAGGGAGTTTGTCATAACGCGAGTCGCTTATTGATGACACAGTTGTCTGTGATTGATTAGAAGTGGCAGATTTATTTCAGCTTCAACTCTTTCCATTAGCATTCCTATCGACCATCTGGCAGTGGAAAACCTCACTTGTGAGATAGACTAGGATCTCGTTAAAAAAATTACAAGATTTCTTGGGGCCTTTTTTTTGCCAGTGTCCTGATGAGCAGAAAGTTGTCACTTTTAGTGACAGTTCTTGTTGCCTGAAAGGGTTGAGACTGATGCTGGGTCAGCCTGTGGCTTGTTTTTAATGGTTTTTAATTATTGCCTCGATTGCAGCAAGCATTTAGTTAATGGTTACACAAGTATCATTTTGTGGGCTTTGTAGTTCTTCCATAGCCTTCAGTTGTTGGTTAGAATGAGAAAGATCAACTTGCTGCTTAAGTGGGAGGAACAGAGCAAACAACTTTTTTCAAAATGGTATCTACAGAAAACTACAGCTTTCCCTGAATTACTCAATTATGAGAATGTTGTATCATAATCAAAATCATTTGACTGTGTTTAAGATGCCCTAATCAAAATCATTTAAAGATGATGTACAAGGAGGGATGCTGAAGGGGCAAAAAATGAATTCTAAATGAATTGTGATGTTCCTAAGTGTGAAGTTGCCTATATGTCCATTAAAAGGTAGATACATGTACTGATATGAGAGAAATATGGAACTGGCATGAATGGGTGACGACACCTGAGGACTTTTAGTGAAGCTTCTCCAGCAGTCCAGTAAATTACATCACAACCTGAAGTGCAACAGCTGCTCTGGCGCCACCATCTCTTTATGAGTAATAGTGTATCAGGGCAGTCTTTGGTAAACAGCTTTACAGGGCTTTTCTGCTGCAGTGTCTGGCACTTGGAACTGTAATGCCGGCTCTGCAGCATCCCCTGCTCCCCAGAAATACAGTCATTCAAAATAAAGGCATGAAAACTTATGGCAAGGGCCCCTTCCTTCTTATTTTACAGGTGACATTCTGAAGACTGATGTTATCTGTGTGTTGCAGAGAGGTGAGTTTCGGACAGAGAAAAAATATTCTATGTGAGTTTCCCCTTATCCTGCAGGGTTTGTTTAAAACAATGCTTTGATGTCATTATTAACCATAATTTTTTTGAGTGGAGGAGCTTTGACAGAAGTGTTTCCATTTCTCAGAGTGTGATAGATTTCTGTCCAGGATCTCCAGAGCTTGACCTTGGGGTCTGTAAATGTTTTAAATGGTTCCATGGGTTTTTCAAGGTTGTGGCTTGTTGAGCCGTAATGCACAAGGGACTTCTCCCTAAATGGGCTCTGCATTGCACTTAGACTCACACAAACATTGCAGCAAGTGAAGGTGTTAAAAAATATGCATGAAGGTCAAAGTGACAGGTCTTATTAGGAGATTACTGGCAATAGTTTTCTTGAAGAGTAATCTCCTAACAATTTATTCTCAATTTTGAATTTGATTTTGGAAATAGTGTTGAGGCAGCATTGAGATTACAAAGATGGTAGTTACATGCGTAATATTTAGCATTAGAAAGGAGATGGATCCCTTCTGGTTCTATTTTGCATTATTAGTAATGTTTATGCTGGGGGAGTATGCAATTTCTGAAAATGAAATGTTTTTGGACAGTTAGCAGGGATTATCTGAAACACATTCATAATGTATAGTGTAATTCTTTTGAAGGTCTCCTCTGTTACCCTTTTTTTAGTCTGAAGGAAGGTAACATTGGAGTAAAAAGGGGGAGGAAATTTATTCAGCCACTTGAAGGCATTCTGTGGAACATTAAGATTTGTTTGGTTTTAAGTGTTTCTCAAAAAGTGCTTCTCTTGTCCGCTATTAATTGTGCCATCACATCTGTGAAAGATCATTATCATATTCTTTTATCCAGACACGTGTCAAAGCTTTACTCACTTCCAACCATCTGTAGACTATTTGATACAAATGCTTCAAAAATTGAGCTAATAGCCAAGGCACCATCCCTGTATCTGAAAGTTTCTTAAATTTCGTCACCCGCAGGTTTTTTTTGTCCTACTTACTACACTTTCTTTCCAAAACAATACCTTTTGGCAGCTCCTGTTGTATTCATACCGTGTCTTTGGATAACGGACCAGACTTATGCACACCACCATCTCAGTGCACTCTTCTAGATCCTTTGCCAGTTGTCTGCTTGAACGCCATCTGTTCCTGGCAAGGAGTTACCTTCAAATACCTAGCAAAACAGGTCATGGGAAAAACCAGAGTCTTCCAGGAGCTAATGGTGATAACACACCCTGACTCTCTAACGCCATTAGCATTTTCCTCGTAGCACTTCAGGAAACTTGCTCTATTTAGGCAGATTCTCTTACCCCAAGATCTTTCCTTTAGAGGAGCAGTACCAATGCCTGCCCAGGCAAACAGTGAGGAGGGTGCTAACTTGCAAGAAGATGTTTTGTGGAAAGCTTGAACAATGCATGAAATTCAGTCCTACCCCATAATGAGCTGGAGAACTGTGCTAATGAAATCTGCAGGAGACAATAAAGTGAGTCATACAGCAAAGACAGCTGAAAACAGCCCTGCAAAGTAGTGCCGCTAAGGAAAAAAATATAACTGAGAGCAGGAAATAAAAAAGAGCATCTTGGAAAGCATCCAGGCTAATGCATCCAAAGAAATACAATCTGAAACGCAGACATAATGTGGGAGCAGAAGCTGTAAAAACCATAAGGCTGAAAAAGATAGAGAGATAGTGGACTGCAAATTAGATATGAGGCTCTACAAAAGGACCAATTTGGGCCAGGCATTGGAGAAGCAGCATGTGACAGATTAGGGAGGCATTAGGCCTGTCTTGGAGAACCATTCACTTCTGCAGATGAGAGAATGGGATTCATTAGGGTATTTTCAGCAGGAAACAACATAGTGATGATGATCTGGAGGAAACACTGAAGCGCCATCCACGGTGTGGTGTTCAGAGCCTGCTTATGGGGGAGTGTGCAAGTTTCTGGAGCATAGATGAGGGAAACAGCAGCATATGGCATGGCAGAGCTGGGATGCAGACGAGGAAAAGGCTGATTTCAGTGGGACAGCAGAAGGAGAGTTTCAGTGGTAATAAGGTTGGGTGCCATGTTTGAAGATGGCGTAGTCAAAATACAGGTTCAGGACCAAATACTGAAGTGAAATAAGATCTTTGTCTCTTTTTGGATCTGTATCTGATTAGGTGAAGTCTGAATTTCTTCCTTAAGGCACTCATGAACTTGAACAAAGAGATAAAATGGTGATGGTGAAGCATTTACTCACTTCCAAGGGTCCTCCTTCCTCACCATAACTGTGTGAAAGCAGATGGTGCTGCGTGTCCTGGTCACTATTGGGTGAGAGAGGAGGATGAGGATGCCAGGCTGGCCCAGTTTCATCTCCCTCTGTGGGAGTCAGCATCCGCAGTTTCTTTTTGCTGGCTAATAACACAAGTAGAAGTGCAAAAGGGTTTGAAAACATCTTAAAAGAAGTTTGTAGATCACCAGGGCTGGTTTGTTTCTCCTGCAGGAGTGGGGCTGTCAGACGCTCCTTGGGATGGGGGCAGCTGAGAGCTCCTGCCTGTGATCTGTGTGTGAAGGGCAGCTGTCTTGACCTCTCTCCACCATTGCTCCTGTTGACCCTGTTAAAGTGGGTTTAGTCCGAAAGAAACAAATCATCAACTAATTATTTCCCCACTCTGGTGGCTGTTGTCATAGATGTTCTACCATTTTAAGTAGGAACGGTTGCTTTGAGCTTTTTTAGTGGTTTTTTTTAGTATAGCAAACAGAAGGGAAAACTAAAATCTGATTTACTGTGATCCTGGATGCAGGTCAGTTGTTCATGTCGAAAGGGTTATATGAAAACAGGTTGTGTGGAAGCTTTGAAAGTGGTCCAGCTTGCTGCTTAGTAGTACTGCATTTTGCAGAGCCTGATTATTCAAACTCTTTTTTCTAATGTTAGCATTAATTCCCTTATAGCAGTATTATAAAGTTGCTTATTTCACATTTCTTTTAAATGTGGTAGCCTGGCTGTAAGCAGAGCAGGCAACTTATCAGCTCAGCAGCCGCTGCTGCTTGCCAGTATTGGATGTTTGGTAAATGCTTGGAGTCAACCCTGAGAGTTTATGGGCATTGGCTCGTGTTTCCTTTGCTCTGAATTTCACTGCACTGTTAAAATCAGGAGTACTAAAACCCTGCTAAATTTAGAGAGAAGAGAGAATCTGTGAATGCCCACAAAAAATGCACCTCCTGGCCAGCGAGAGCTGGAGCTGGCTGAGGTGTGAGGGGGCTGGGGTTTGGGGGGAAGTCTGCAGACATACCCCAGCAGTGGTTCTGTGGGCGTGAAGTGAGCCCAAAGGTACTTTATGACTTTGTCAGAGAAGTGGAGAGGGAGTAAAAGAGCCTCCAAAACAGCACTTTTAATAGCTCGAGGTGGTTGAGTTTTTTTCTCCTTTCAAATGGTTTTATTTTACTATATGTGACACCAGTCAAGGAGAGAGGAAGCTCTTTAACCTTAATGCAAATAAAACAGTAGTGCTTTGGAAAAGAATCTGTTTGCTTTGTACCTTTAGGCCGATGGTTGTGACAGATCAGAGAATTTAACAATAAAATTACCCATTATTCGGGTTTTTTTCTTAATCTATTTAGCTGTAACAATCTGTTTGAAGCCTGATTTTTACTTAGGAGGAGTAAAAAAATTACCTACAGCAATAAATTCATCTGTCTGTCATGCTGTTTGTCTGTCTGTCTATCCCCTAAAGACTTGAAGATGTTGATTTTTATTTCTATACTGTTACTGAAAATCGATTGTGACATTTTCTGTTTAGGCTGCTAAAGGTTTTGGCAGATAGAACATGGATTTTGTCTTTTGATGGTGAATTTAATTCAGCATTTATTGTGAAGTCTTCGTGTCTTTAAATGTGTGGTGATAAGACAACTAAACCTCCTGATATGCTAAACTCCACCAGGTCTCTTCTGTAGGTCTGCTATGCAAAAAGAACTGGGACTTGTTTCATCTGTTTTTAATAAATGTGAGCCTTGTGCACTGTTTATGTCAGAACTAAAGCCAACTTTGAGTTGTAGTTTGCAATGTAGAATCTAACATTTTAGCTCTTGCTGCTAAAGACACCTACTCAGGATGTTGCTACCCTTTAAAAAAGGTGAGGGCCTTGTGCATCACCTTATCTGAACTGTGATGGGTGAGTGAAAACTGGTCTGCAAAAGTGCTGGTCACGTAAGAGGGCACAGAGTTAGACCTACTTGCTGGCCAGGGTGGATTCCAGCATTTGGGAGCAATCATCTGTGATTGGGTCTGCTGTGCTGTTGTTAATGCTGGGGTGAGTCTGATGGCATCCTCTTCTGATTGTTGGGAAATGAGAAGAGGACAGAGCTGGGTTTGGTGGGTCAGGCATCAGCATCAGCCTGGCATCTCCGGCATCATCTTGGAGAATTTGTTTAGGTGATATCTCCAGGAGAGCGTTTGGTGATCCCAAGCTCCCGAGCCTGTGCCCTGGGCTCCCTGGGAGCTGTAACACCCTGCAGGTGTGATTCTGTGTCTGAACTAATGTGCAGTAAATACTGACAGCTGTTAATGGGGGCCACAGCGCATGGCAGGCGGGGGGCGGGGGGGCTGTTCCAGTGTGGTTTTGCCAAACACACTTCTTGTGCTGCCAGGAGGGCTGGTGGGCATGCCTGCAGGGAGAGCACTCACTCAGTGACTTCTCCAAACTGCTTTGTTGAGAGATGAGAGAAGTCTGCTCCCGGGCTCTCTGCGTGGTGCTGCCATTTGGTACAAACACCACATCACTCTCTGAAGTGTGTTTTTTCACTTTTATCCTGTGAGATGGATGAGGAATTTGAATGTTGGGACTGCTTGCATGGGCATCAGAATTCAGTGGGAACATGTAGAGGCAGTAAATAAGTTTGATATTGGATGGATCAACTTTTGCCAGCGCCTTTGTGTGAAGTGGGCTCATAGTAGAAACATGTGGTTTTTTAATGAGGTTTATGCTGTTTTCTTGTTCTTCTGTTAAGATCTTCTAATAAAGCATTAATACTCAGAAGCCTAGAGGTAACAAGAACCTTAGAGGAGCTGCAGCTGTGGTTTCCCCATTGAGGCCAGGCAAATGTAACACTTTTGAACTTACACATTCTTGCTCTAAGAATGACTGAAAGTTCATGTCAAAGGATCATAAATTGCTACAAATTAATTTCCAAATATGACTCTATCATGCATGTGTTTAAATCTGATTCAATTCCTTTAAAGCAGTTTACTCTGAAAACCATTTTCCATAGAACATGCGCAGTAAAAAGTGTTTATGTTGCAATATAGCATTTAAATTGCATTTTAAAAAGCCCACCACAACAAAAAGCCCTCTTTGAATGGTTATTTGTTTACTGTTACATTTTACTAACCAACTGAGCAAAGTAACCCAGAGACCTGTGATGTCATGTTAAAAACCCAAGTGGTAGGTTGCCAAGTATTGACGTTCTCACGATACTCTGTAGACACAAAAAACTAAGGCAAAGTGGAACAATGCTGTAGTGCTGATAAAAGAAATACAGTGTATGGAGATTAAACAGCTGAAAGGCAGGCGTGTCTTACAAGTGAGTCTGTGCAGACTGTTGTCTCCCTGGGGCCAAGCACTTCTTAGGCATTTGCTGCATATTTTGACCAAGTAGAGAATGTAGGAAATCTAAACTTTACACATTCAAGACTAAAGTTTGTTAAAAAAAAAAGGGGAGGGTGTTGCTGTTTGTTTGTTTTTTTTAATTAAGTGATTTTTTTCTTAAACTGATGCTTCAGAAATGCCTTTAGAGAGCAGAATGAGCGTGGTGATGAAAAAGAGCATAAGCAACTTGCTCGTTAGACGCAGTTAAAGCTAAGTTGATCATTGATACAAATCTGCATTATTTTCCCAGCGTGGCATTTGGTAACAACGTTTCCTGGGTGTGCTTTTGTTTCAGTTGACATTTGCTTGAATGGCCAAGCGAGTTGGCAAATTTTGTGCTGCTGGTCTTTGAAGTTGTGACTTTGGCCCAAACAGCCTCCTCTTTGTGTGCAGCGGGGAGCCCCTTGGCTTTGGAGAGGGTGTGTGCGGCACAAAGCCTGGAAAGGGCCTGCACATACCGAGTCTCACAATGCTTCTTAGCACTTAACTTTAAGTAGCTCGGGTCTTACAGGAATATCGGTTTCTTTGCTGTGAATTTTTAATGCAGGGGGTTAAAGTTCAAAATTAAAAAAAAAAAAAAAGAAGGCAGAAGATTAACCCGAAAGTACATTTTTTATTGATCTTCAAACACAGGTTAGTACTTAGAAGGATTTGAACTACAGTGGGAATTTACTGTCTTCTCTGTTCAATACAATTATTTCGCAACGGGGTTCGAATGCAAGCTCTGCTAGGTACAAAGGGAGAAGTAAGGATTTACTTGAGATGGATAGTGTTTGTTTCATGTTTTAGTCATTGTCACTGGAGTGGTATTAAAACCTATTATATATCCAAAGTTGTCTGAAAATCTTGACAGAATACAGTGACAAAATGTGAATGATAGGATAGGAAGGAGGACTATTATATAAATAAGGTAGTGTTTAAATATCTATTTATTGTAGTATTTGCACATTTCATGGTCAGTTGAACTCCTTTTTCTGTTCACAGCCCATGTCTCGGTAATTATGGTAGGAGTGTAGCTTGCACAGCATGTATGTGACTCCCTCTCAGATGGAGCAGCACAGTGCTGAAGGGCAATCCCAGCCTTTCAGTATTTCTGTGCACACAAAGTTGAGGATGTGCATGAGCAGTTTCTGAATGGAGCCTTGTAGCTGCAGTAATTTTCTTTTTAATGTACCTTCCATAGCTACAGTGAAATGTAGGAAAGGCTGTTCTTCAGCAGCAGGAATCGCTTGCCTGGCTTTTACACTGGCCTTTCTCAGAAGCTGCATTTTTTTTGGCTGAAGAACCATGCACCAGGGGCCACAATTTCTTGGAAGAGTTGAATAAAAAAACGAGGTGGAGTAAGGATTTTTAAAGAGATCTTGTCACATGGGTTTTGCTGTGTTTTGTTTTGACAAGGAGTGATTGATCCCAATTACTGAAATTTCAGACATCTGAGTGTTTAAGGTTGAGGTCGGTTTTCCACCCATCCAGGTGAGGACTCGGTGCACAGGAGACACTGGGAGCCATCTGGGTGGGCTGTAAGCCAAGGTCAGGGAAACATCTTCCCAGCTGAACTCAGTGGCTTTGTGTTGTCCCTCAGATCTGCCGGCTGACCTGCTTGTGCAAGTGCCCTTTAGCTGGTTGCGAAAACTGCAGCAGTTTCAAAGGGTGATAGTTAGCAAAGGTCCCCTTAGGCTGACCTGGCTTGTTTCAGCTGAGCCAGATTAGGGACTGGTGGCCCCAGCAGAGCTGCCCCCTGTTCACCAGCCCCACACAGCCAGCTGTGGGCAGGTTTGATCCAATTGATCCAGTTAAACCAGCATGAGAGGCTGTGAGAGGCACCTCCCCTGCAGTTAGAGAGAGGTTTCTACTGGATAATTTCTATCTGTTAACATAAGTATTAAGCTGTATTGAAGCAAAACACTATCAAATAAGTCTGCTCTACACATAGAATCCCCTACAAAGCTCACCTGCCTTCATCACAGACATGCAGCATGGAGCTTACACAGGTCACTGGAGAAGATGGTGCTATCTGCTCCTAGCATCAGAAGTAGTGTTCTCCTTTCTAGAAAGCAGTTGCACATATTGTACACAGATTTTAAAATGGTAATTAATATTGTTTTCCTTCCTAACATTTCCATTTGGAATTTTCTTTCCATAAGAAATTGTAGCTGCATTCTTATACTCATCTCTTTATCTTATTCACAAATGCATTGTGAAGGAGACAGGACTTGTATAACATGAAGGGCTTCTGTGACCCAGTTCAGCGGTTCATTGGTACATTACAGTGTGTGTGAGC
The DNA here is from genome assembly GCF_001715985.3 of Manacus vitellinus. NCBI lineage: Eukaryota > Metazoa > Chordata > Aves > Passeriformes > Pipridae > Manacus > Manacus vitellinus. Next base: position 36,144,008 of record NW_021940750.1, on the reverse strand, counting down.
AAGCGCCCACAGTGTGTGGCAATGCATATTTTAAGCTTGTGTCATATTCAGTGGTAAACAGCCTTTTTCCCAGTGATTTGTACTGGTTTTGCACTTCATTATCCATGCATACTTATGCCCAAGTAGAGATTGCCAGGCAAGCAGCTTCCGAGGTTGGAATAAAGCACAGTTCACTTTTTGGACCTTTCTTAAGTCAACAGAAGTTGGATCCAAAGATATGAGAGAGCTGTATGAACTTAAAGTTTTACAGTAACTTTGTCTTGGAGGAATATTCTTCCCACAGAGCATCCTGTTGGGTTTTTGGGATGGGATGTGGGATTAACCTCATGTTAACTTTGAAAGAAGCTGTACAGGTTAATGTATGCATGTTCACAGTGTATGCTGTCATCTAACAAGTTCATGCACTGGATGCAGGCTCATTTTACCTGATGCTGAAATGGTGCAGTTTTGTCTCTCTCAAGTTCTGTGGTTCCTTTTGTATGGCATCTCCAGGTGAGGTGAGAGCAGGTATCCCACAGTGTACTTGTAAGGAGCAGGGAGGCTGGATGCAGGCACACAGGACATCTCAGCATCTCTGGCAGTGAAGGGAGGAAGACCTGATGGACTGGTCCTGCTCCTTCATTAGGGAGCCCAGTTTACACAAGACAGAAAGTACTCAGGTGGTTACACAGCAATCACATGCCAGCCTGACTTCAGCCATCAACAGAGCATCGCTGTGGTTATTAGCCAAGGATTTCCATAATGTGTGTCTCTGCAAACTGTAATTAAAGCCAAGCCTGCCCCTAGCTAATTACAAGCTTGCTTAGAAGTGTAGTTTATATAAAGCTTTTAAAACTTTATATGGGGAAGATACACATCCAACAGGCATAATAAGAATGACGCCTTATTTTCAAAATGAAATTTATAGGCTTTGGTGTCTGTTTCTCCCTCCCTTTACAGTTTTCTACAGGCTGTTTTTTTCATCCTCATTCATAGTTTTTGCCAGAAATATTGCCCAAGTTTCACCAACATCAAGCCAGTGATTTTTTTACTTCAGAGTGTTTTTGTTCTCTCTGCTGAAAGAGTAAACCAGATGTTAAAAGGCCTTTGAGCTTTATGTTTGGAGAAGACTAATAAATAATACTTTTATCTCTCATAAAAAAGAAGATAAGAAGTTCTGAAAGCGGTGAAACCCTTTGTTGAACACATCACTACAAGGTCTACGTAAATAATGATCCCTCCATGGAGAGTTGCTCTGTGTCACTTAGACAGTGCTGCACCTGCACATCTTCAGCTCGGTCTCTTAGGAATAAAATGATGCTGGCAGTGTAACCCCCTGAGAGCCTGAAGCAGCAACGTGGGCAGGGCTCAGTGATGAAACAGGTTGTGAATATGACACGTGGTTTTAGGATGGGCTGGTGTGGACATGGGTCTAACACAACCTGGTGGTTGCTGCAGCACCATGAGTCCAGCACTATATCGGCCAAGGCCACTCTCTGGGGTGACTCTGGGGTGACTCTGTGGCAAAGGCACAGCCAGATGGTACTGATGTGGTCACCATTGCCCTTCCGAGGCATTCTCTTTGGATTTTCCTATTTACTTGCTATCTTCCATTCCCTGCTCTCAGATCATAGTGCGGCCTAGGGGCAGGAGGAGATGCACCACTGCTTGCTCTCTCATAAATAAACGACATCGCAAAAGGAAAGGGAACACAGTGGAACCTGCAGCACTTGTGCGCTTGGCTTTGACACCTTTGGAACAAGGGGATGCTTACATAGCCTCCATAACCACAGCTCTTTGGGGAAAAAAAGTGGGGTGCCTAACCCAGTGTATGGCTGAGTAAAGTGTGAGATAGCTCCTGCATCCATTCCCTGTCCTCACTTCTCTCTGGCCGTTTTTGAATTTGGTATTCAGTTTGATTATTCAGGTCAGATCAGATTTAGGTCAGTTGTGATGGATTTTTTCCAAATCCAGTTCCCTTGATTCCTACTGTAAACGCTTACCAGATGACACGATGTGAAGCTGGAACAGACTCGAGCTGTGTGATGACCGAATAAAATCTCAGTGGGAACCACTTCCACGTTCCTGAGATTAGTTTCTCATGTAATAAATTCTGTATCCAAAATTGTATCAAATACTTCTCTGACAAGAGTGAGGTTTTTTTCCTAACGGACAAATCCCAGCAGAGCTATTTATAAGAAGCCTCTCTGTTGTGTTTGCACTCACATGCCTGTTACTCAGACCTACACTGAAGAACAAATATAAGTAAAAACTTCTCCGTGTCCTTGCCTGTGCTTTTGAACTGACCCTGTTTGGTCTAGTCTGAGATCCCTCACTACATCTTTTTGCTGTTGTTCTGTTGGTAAGAGTTGCCATAGCAAACCACCATTAAAGGCCTTTCCCTGAAGGAATAATCTGGATTTATTTGGTGACACCTTTTCTCTGCAGACCATTTCAACTGCTTTGTTCTGCCTGATCCTCTCCTGGCTGGGAGGGGTGGGGAGGAGTGATCCAAGAGAGTGCCATGCTCATGCTCCATGCTAACACCTGCAAAACCTGTGCAACAGGGAGTAGCCGTGGTAGCGAGTGCCTGGGTGGCACGTGGGGGAGTCCTTTGGCTTGGGAGGAGGAGGCCAACCCGTTTCTCAAACACAAATCCAGGCATGGGAAAAGCTGCTTGAGTTGGTTTTTTTAAATATTAAATTTAGAGCTGTGTTCTTTCACTGTTAGTTCTCAAAATTAAACCAGACATCATCCAGAAGTTCTTACTTAACCAACCTACAGCTTCTTCTCCTGCTGCAGCCTCTTTATTCATTTCCTGACACAGTACAGGGAATCCTTGACACCAGACTTCCCTGAGTTGTGTCCTGGCTCACGTATCGCTACATGTAAATCTCTTCTGCATTAAGTCAGACAGATGAGACCTGTGCTTTCAGTTTTGAAAAGTCCTAGTGTACACAGGGCACAGAGGAGAGCAGATTTTTCCTTGTGTGTCTTCTCAGTGGCTGCAAAACCCACGTTAAATCATCTTTCTACCATTCGGCTGCTTGATTAGATGTTCTGTGCATACCTCAAAATATGTGATGTTTTAAAGCAAGATTTGCTATTTAAATAAGAGGTTTGCCATAATTGGCTGTTATAAATTACAAGCGAGAAGGAATGATTTATTGCTTGTAATTAGAAATGAGTTACGAAGGGGAATGTTGGTAATCATAAAATAAAGCTTAGAATACATTGATTTCCAGATGGCTGCCAGTGAAATTGCTCTTTAATGTATAGTAGACCAGACACAAGGGGAACAAAAATCAGTCATCCGTCTTTATTCCTTGATGGATTATCTGTATGAATCTGCAGTTACCTGAATTTTGAAATACTAGTTTTGGCTGCATAATCAGATGAGAGAAACTGATTTTGCACGATGGTGTTTGCTGTTGCAGAGTGGTGGAAAAGGTGAGTTAGTATTTTGCCTGGCGTGGTTTTTGTCCTTTTAATGTCAACAGGGAAGATCCAACGATCGATCTGGTATCACCTTTGGGTACAACAACCTCAGTGAATTGTTCTCAGAGACTACAGGTTACTGAGGTGTTTTTCTTTTTGTCTTTTACCTCATTTGAAGTTTTCATGAGGTTGAGATCGATCAAAACACTTGTCCAAAACCAAGTATCTCTAATCCCCCTTGCTTGAGTCTAAAAAAATGCATTTGCACCAGAAAAAAACAGCAGTGCTACTGCTGAGAACTTTTCAATAGCATAGTCCTTCTGTTGAGATGATAATGTGTTCATTTAACTTTTAAACTTTCATTTCTGTTACTATAGTTTCAAGCACGATTTTAAAATTATTTATATTTGCCTTATCTGCTAATAATGGTTCTTTCTGCTGTAGCAGATGCATTCTGCACTGTTACCATTTGAAAGACGGCGCTACAGGATAGTGAGGACATATGGATTGTCACCACATGAGTTATCTCACGCCCATGTTTTAAAAGTGACACTGCCATTAGACTTGCTTAACTGAGACCATTATGATTACTCATTTACCTTCATTAAAATGCTTCATAGCTTCCTTATTTTAAGTAGCTTTTCTCAGCAAGGTGCAGATTTGCCTTGCTGCCATCATTTCATCTGGAAAAATTTCCATGGTGAAAGGAACAGCATCTATTCAGCTAATACTTTCCTGACCTGTGGAGAGATGAGCTCATCAGTATCTTTATTGACAAACCCAGGAAAAAGGTGTGTCAACCAGAAATATTAGATCAGTCAGCTTTTCTTGTCCTGGAGCAATTGTAATTTCCCATGGTCTGCAGCAATTTCCTTTAGAAGCAGATATGTGCAGAGATTGTTTGGGATCTGCTGCAGGAGCATAATTTTATTTGGTCCCAATAAGGTCGCTTTAGATGTCATTCTTTTCATTTTCGCTGTTGAAAATCCGTCAGTTTAGTCAGTGGGAAGAACAGGAAGCTGCTATTTTACAGCATCTAATTGAGGACCAAGTCAAGTGCTGCAGCTATGCAGAAAAATATTGCCTGCTCTGAGTTGGGTTATTGAAGACAGATGTCAACGGCCTCTGCCCCTCTCTGAAAAGCCTGAAATAGGTGTTTAGCTCATGATACATTAGCAAAGTTCCTGCTTTTCTAAAGCCTGTTGGTGGCTGACGTAGGTGCTTAGTTCTTCACTGGTAAATATATCCTGTAGTGAATGGTAGAGATTCTTACTTTTTGCCAGTTTCCTCCTGCAGGTTTTGGTCCCTCAGTGCTTAGGCCCAGGCGTTTGCTGGAAGGGGCTGATCTCATTAGCACTGAAGATGTTCTCAGTACTGCGTTGTCTGATGCTGCACTGATGAAAGCAGAGCTCCTCTGATCCAGCATGAAAGAGGACTGAATG